>NC_062271.1:32350839-32548339 GCF_916048215.2 Malus sylvestris
TCCCAGCTGTATCGAAGTCTCAGTTAAGGAATAAAGTGCGCGAGATATCGGATTTTGTGGATAACCGCTGGCAGGTTAATGACTCATTACTCGGTTGAGTGCCATTCCCGCTCCTCTCAAGACCCACTTGCGCACACACATGCACAGACACATGCGAAGTCTTGAATATTAGAGATCTTGTAGTTTTGTTGCTTGGGAGTGAGATATGCCTCTTTGGCTCAGTCTAATATATGTAAGAAGTTATGGTTTGCTAATATACGGTCATCTTAATGCAGGTGAAGAAAGAGATTTTGGAGAAGGTTGGCTTGTCAATATCTCCTGGTATGGGTAACTGTGTTCAGATAAATGGTGTTTACCATCATGAACCTGGTTAATGTATTCATTTGAGACTAATATTCGTCTGTGATTAGCAGAAAAGAGTGCTGTGCGGAGCAAGAGTATAGCTATGTTTTTCTCGAAAAGGTGCTTGCCGCCTACTGGCAAAAGCTTTAATCCCAATGAAAATTCACCTCAGCTAGCTGGGAAGGCAAGTTCTGCAGAAGGGCATCGGAGTTGCACGTAGGAACATCTGTAGCTTCTTATTTTAGTTGCCCGTTATGTTATGTAATATACGGGACGTGGTACATGGCTGTGTTTTGGTGAGTGGCATGTTATATATGCTAATACTATTTACTAGCAGCGTGTATCTGTGAAATCCCATGTGGTATAGATGGGGTTTGATGTAAAATCTGTGTCTGAGAATTCAGATAGTAGAACAGAATTCACTGGCATCCCATTACCGGTGGTAGAAATTTTTTCTGGGTTTGCATTTACAGCTTGATAATACTAGTAATCTTGTTTTGGGACTATTGAGGAAAGTTTTAAGAAGGAGAAATAAGCTGGTTGAAATGAAGAGACGTATGTATCTACTAGTGACTGACTTTTCAACATAATAAGTAATTTTGGGGTGGTGAGTGAGTAATTAATTAATGAGTATCATCTTGTATATTAAGAGAGAGGCGTATCATTTATATATATATATATATATATATATATATATATATATATATATATATATATGTGTATGTATGGATCGTAATGGGTGGTGGCTGGCTGGGTTATTGGTGGAAAAGCATTGACAATGAATGAATTTTGAGGATGCTTTTGTCCCAGAAGCTTTAAAGCAGCAAAAGCAGAAGTCAAACCAATTTTGCTTGCTTGCGTTGCTTGCTTTGTAGACTGACTTGTCGACAACAACAAAATTGAATTGGAAGGAAAATACAGGTGGGAGATTGTCGCTTTTTTCTTCTTCTCTACCCACCACTACCAGTCTACCATTCTACCAGTCTAACAGT
This sequence comes from Malus sylvestris, assembly GCF_916048215.2. NCBI lineage: Eukaryota > Viridiplantae > Streptophyta > Magnoliopsida > Rosales > Rosaceae > Malus > Malus sylvestris. The sequence continues at coordinate 32,352,174 of NC_062271.1, forward strand.
ACCAGACAACTGTTAACCGATCCGACCCATTGCTGCCGACTGGTTTTACTACTACTTGTTTACCGTTGGGAATTGTCCACTTTTTCAAGGCCTAAAATGGAAATGCCTCTTCATGAATTTCAGCTACAATTTTCTGTTTATATTGTATGATTTTGTTTTCTGTCAATGATTAGACTGGATTAGATTCAATCTTCTATATTCTATCATTTTGTTTTGCTCCAAATCCAAATCCAAATCCAACTCCAACTCCAACTCCAACGCTGGCTGCTACTTCTTTCTCTACAGTTTCGCTCCTTAAATACCATTTCATTTTTTATTTTGTTTACCAAAAGAAAAACCCATCAATTTGTAACACCTGTACGATGATTCACCTTGCGACAATACGGAGATGATACAAAGCTGGGCTGTGCATAATCAACGCAATTAACCATGGGATATTGCTCGTGCTGTTGTTGTGGGAACGTGGCTTAACCTTGAGCTTTGAATCACTTTTGTAATAGAATAAACTGCTGGAAACAAAGAAGGAATGAAAGGAGAGATAAGAGAATCCTAGTCCATATAGATAATTTACATTTCTTACCTCACCATGAAATGAAAAGTTTAATGATTTCTCTCGTCTTATATTTTGTTGACATGAAAAACGACGCCATGACCTAGCAATATTATCTTCACTATGAGGTGAGAGATTGAGTTAAGTCTTACAATGAGTTAGTAATAATATGATTCAAATTTACCTTTGATGAAAATCAGACCAAACACCTCTCACTTACAAGTTTTTTTTTTTTTGAAAATTTTACCCCAATTATTGTTAGCAACCTAATTAATGACTGACCGCACAAATGTACATGTATATGGAAAATACTTTTCGCACTCCTTTTTCAAAGGAAAATTAATGAAAAATATTTGAAAATTTGAGTTTTAACGATAAGGATAAAATAAATGGTAAAGTGAATAGTATTATGATTGATTTTTTAGTGTAAAAATATAGTTTTTCGTTAAAGTAAATAGTACCGAAGTTTTTCGTTAAAGTTCCCATTTTTCAATATAATATAAGCATGCACTCCCTTTGTTTGGATAAGAAATTAAAAATATGTGGTCTATTTAGAAATGGTTTTTATCATAAATAATCTCTGAAATTGATCTATATTATCAAGATGATCTTTGAAATTGAAAATTAATCAATGTAGTTCCTAGAAATGGATGTTGCAAATTAATATGGTCATTCCATCACAATTAGGTCAAAAATTCTGTTATATATATTAATGTGGCACATAACTAGATCCCACAAAGTCTCTAATTAAATATTATCACGTGAAATTAAAAATATTTAAATAATCCTTTTTTATTTTTATTTTTATATAATTAAAATCTAAAAATAAAAAGATGAACAGTTATGTTCTTCGCCTCCCCAATTCAAAACCTTCATTGCCTACTAGTTTTCGGGATTTCAGAGATCCTTCACTTTGGATAAAATTTTCGCTGCTAGTGTCCACCACATGGTCAACCCCCAATTGCTTCAAATACTCCACCTTCTCAGCTTCCCTGCAAATCCCAACAACACAACCCCGCAAATCCCCAACAACACAACCCCGCAAGGCCAACTAGTCCAGCTGCACGAAGAACCAGCAATATCTATAACAACCCTTTTAAAAAATTCAAAAATTATCAAAATTTAATGGCTCATCTTCCATTACAAAAGCCAAACCAGTCACGATCTTTACTCCGGTCACCGACGGATTCACCGCGCGTTCCATGTCCAGTGGTGGTGATGCAATCTGGAACCATGGCACCAGCTTTTGTAGCTCTCTGCTGCTCTGGTTATGTTGGTGGGCTTTTGCCTTTAATGAAGTTCATGTTTCCAGAAAGAAAAATCTATATAATTGAAATCAGATAAAAATATAATGAAATTTAACACAAATTGAAAAAATTGCAATGAGAATAGCTATCAAGATTGGAGTTGGAATTAGATATGTAGAGCCGGATTTAAGCGAAAAGGATGACGATTGTTGTTTGGTGGCTGGGTTCGTAGAAGACGATGGCTGGGTTCAAACAAGAAGAAGATGATTTTTTGTTTTTTTAGAAATACTTTTCTTTGAAGAAATTAAAACCTTTCTCTAATTTACATGTCATCGTAAAATTGAAATAGGGGTTCACAATGTGCCAAGTCAGCATACTAACAGAAATTTTAACGGAATGATGACCTTAATTTGCAACACTTATATTCAAAAATGACATTGATTTTTTTTTAATTTCAGGATGTGATAAAAATCTATTTGAAAATAAAAAATGTATAACTCAAGAATAAAAGTTATCTTCATCGAGATTAATCATTTTTTCATTTCTTCAAAATAAAAAATCATTTTTTTTTCATTAAAATACCTTGAATTTAGAAAGCTATCCACTCAAATCCAATTCTCCACAAACGAGACCGCGAGGTGATGAGCATATATATGCGTGTGTAGGTTCTTTTTTTTTTCTTAGAGAAAATCAAAGTGATTTCATTCGATAATTGAAAATTTAAAAAATTTTAACTTTTGAAGTTTTTGAATCGAGAGGTTTTGGATGTGACGGTTTGGCGTGTTACTAGTTTACTCGTATTACAACACATATATCTATATTATATCATGATTCATATTATAATAACTATCGATGCAAAATAAACATACACGTGTTCGAAGTCAACCTCGATTGGACTTAGGTATTGAAGGCGTTTGGGGTATGCAAGGAAGTCTCGAATACTCAAGTTGACATGGTTTAGGCTATGTAAATTGTGATTACTCTCAAGGAGAATAATAAACTCTTTTTGTGGATTTGAAGTTGGGATAATTTCTCATCTCTCGTCGGTATGAAACTCTAGAAACATGATTACTGTGGTGACATCTATCACCGAGCATGTGGGTTCCAAGTTGGGAAAAATGTGGCAGTGGCGAAGCTAACATGAATTCATTAGTTGTTTTTTATCCCAACAACTTTAAAAACCTATGTATATTTGTTTATGTTATAAATTTAATAATTTAAATATTAGTATTATTAATATTTAAATATTAAATATTCAAGTGAATGAAAATTAAAGTGGAAAGATGGGTTAGTCTTGAATTACCTATATATTAGTAGTCAGCAATTGTTCCCTTTAATTTTATTTTGTCATGAAAGTGGTCACACTATGGGCTTGACCAGTTAATCTTGTTTGAATTCAAACAAAAATATAATTGCCTTATAACTGCCTATTTGGAAAGACACATCAGTTAAACAAAAGGCATTGACACATGTGTTGTATCAGACACCTCATTTGTTGGAACCACTTGAATACCTGAAAGGTTTCCTCCAGCCTTTTCACAAGGATGAGATATGATTGTTGAACAAAGGTTGCATCCTTTATCTTTTGGAAGCAGACATAACCTTTGAAAATGGGGCATGTCAATGCCTATAAATAGACTACCAAGTCAAGCAGTTTATATATAGTTTTGCATCCAGAAATCAATAAGAAATTAGAGTAGTTTAGTGTTTGATAAAGAGAGTTTTAAACACTTTTGGTTCGCTGTTCTTTGTGGATTGGAGTGCTACTTCCGCAAAAAGAAAGATCGTTGTATCCTGGGAGACATTTGCCAACGCAAACCTTGAGGCACCATTGAGGGGCAATATTGTCTTAAGGCTATAGAATCAAATTCTAGCCTTGATCTCTTAAGGTTCTTCTATTCCTTGTTCTTCTTGCATTTGTAGAGATTTTATTGTGTATTATTTAATAGTTTATAATAAAATATATAGCAGTTTTTCTAAAGCTTTTTCCAACCGTTTATGCATTGTATTTAACTTTTATAAACAGCTAAGCAAACTAAACTACAACCTCATCCTCCTACTTCTTCTATTTTCTTTTATCATATTTGTCCTTTATTTTCTCTTCTTGTGTTCGACTATGTTGTGCAATAATGTGCCCTATGAAATACTTTAGTTGAAAAGTCTTGTTAGTCTCCACAATATCTTGCATCCACTATAAACAAGTCTCTATAAATAATAGTAGTTATCGATATAAGTTGGCATAAACTTTGAACATATGTTAACTGAATTGACAGGTGCCTACAAGATGCTCGATGAAATGACTCAATAAAGCTTTTTTTATTGATATTATGACCTCGTTATTTGAAAATCCTGACTATGCCATTGAATGTGGGGCTTTGCATTGATTAATTACTCAAGGGACCAATGATATATCGCCACATGGGGGATCTTCATGGGGGTTGTCTTGCTTATCATCGATGGTTACGATGAATGTTCTTTACACTAGGCCTCTTCGCAAGGCGATTTTCCAATTCGTACAATAGGCCTTTGTTTCTACAATAAACTTTTAGACCGATCGGAAGAATGATAGGTTTCCTTATTAATCTGAAAGAAATGGTGCTTTGCCCATACGAGATCCTTTCCTCTCAATCATTAGCGTGAAAACCCCTATTAACATGGTTCGCCTGAATTGCCTTGCTAAGTTGAGGACTTCTTTCACCAATTGGTACACTAGGGTGCTCCTTGCCGATTTGTAGTTTAACTCGTATTCTACATGTAGTGTAATGGGGATGAAGACACGGTGCATCGAGATGTTCATATATGAGGATTCGCGTTAAATGGATAGGTGTGAGTGTTGGCCACTTATTCATCAATATTATTTATGATGTACATTCATATTATACCACGTGAATAAAATACGTTATATAATTGTGTGAAATTATACATTAAAATTTGTAAAATGTTGGTAGGAGGAATTAGACTTTTGTTTAGCCCACCTTGTTCGTCTCTCTTTGATATAAGATATGATTGTTTGTTAAAAAAAAAAATCACACAATTCGCCCCCCCCCCCCCCCCCACAAAAAAAAAGCTGGAAGGAACGAAAGAGAGCAAAGCCAAAGCCAACCGACTGCCCGAAAAATAAAGTGGCAACGGCGTGATTTGGTGGGAATGAGTGGCCCTTATCGAAACAAGGTAACTTTAAATAAAGAAACTTGCCGTCTCCCTCGCCTAACATTTCCTCGTTTGGTTGCGGCTGTCCTTCTCTCGTCGCGTTGCCTTCCCCTTCTCTCCCACTGAGAGCCTCACGTCACATAACCTGAAACCAACTCTTGCAATTAGCACTTCTCTGAGATTCACGAAAGCGGAACGCTCGAGAGAGGGAAAGAAAGCTTAGAGAGAAAGAACCAATGGCTGTGAGTCTGAATTCGATGCTGACCTTCCCGTCTCACAGCCTCACTGCCAAGTCCCACAATCTCAGATCTCCCAAAATATTCATGGCCTCCACTCTTCACTCCTCCACCAAGTGAGTTTCCTTCTATTCAATTCATTTCTGCATTTTCATCGCATGCGTGCGCGGCTGATCATCTTGGGTTCTCGGATGCCCACTTGGCGAAAATGCAAATGGGTATCGCCAAGAACGAGTTTTTAACCATTCTGCTGATCTGGGTTTTTACTTTGCTAAAGGTTTATGCTAATTCAGCTGAATAGGGGATGTTTTTGGATTTCTGGGCTTCTATTTTGCGTTAATCTCATTCATTTTGAGAAATATTTTGTTGTTATTGAGGTTAGTGAACGTAATTGAAATTTATCTTATTCCTATTTTATTTTTTTGTTTAATTTTTGGGAACTGGTTGTTAGCCAATTCCTCTTTTCTTTCACCTGCATGCATGGTTCTCAGTTCAATTTTTGCTGCAGGACATATAAAAGAACTAATGATGATTGGATGTTTTTTGAATCTTATTTTCTGAAAAAATTAATAAAATCCTCTTCGTGCTCTTATTGCTATTGAATATATTCTATTGATCTTGCTGGGATATTTTAAAAGTATTTCTGTTATTTAAGAAAATCGCCAGTAGGTTTTCTGTTTGTTGTTTTCAATCTGAAGGCATGCGTGTGTTATTTAACTATTTCTTACATTAGTTGAGCTGTAGATCTGATTTCTTGGGTTTCTCTTTCTTTTTGAACTGTGTCCTGTAAGTTGACTAGTTTCATTTATTTAATCGATTTACTCAGTATATGTTATTTCATATACAAGTATAATGTATTAGTTCCCCCCATTTCTTATTTTTTTTTGTGCAATTTGTTGTTTTGTATTTCTCCGAGTACTTGTTATCAAAGAGTTATGGAGAAAGAATATGGGAGAAAGGGTAAATGAAGAAAGTTGGTGGGAGGGAGAAGAAGAAACAAAGAATAAAGGTCGTACCCAGTGCACAAGGCTCCCGCTTTACGCAGGGTCTGGGAGAGATGAATGTCGGCTAGCCTTACCCCCATTTATGGAGAGGCTGCTCCCAAGTCTCGAACCCGAGACCTACCGCTCATGGGCGAAGACACTTGCCATCGCACCAAGTGCGACCTCTTAAGAAGAAACAAAGAATAATTAATGAAAATAAAAACAGCTTTAAAATAGTTTTGGGTTTTAGTTTTCATTTTGTGTACTTTTCCTCGTACATTTTCTCTACTTCATTCAGACAACTCTTCTTCATCCTTCTTTCCCCATATCTCTAGCACAAAAAAGTGAACTAAAACTAAAAACTAAATGGCCCTTTTTGTGTGCTTAATGTTTGAGTCTACGCATTTGCTTGTTTGTCAATTATATATCATTTTATGGGTTCGTGCAATGTAGGTTGTCAGATCATTGTTTTCATTGTGCTAGACAATTATTCCTTATATTTTCAAGCGTTTAGGTGTCATACTTGTTGATATGGTTAGTGGTATTCTTATTGAGATTTGCAGTGGTATCCATGAATCCACTATGCACATGTTCTCAAGTTTTCAGTTTTAGCTGGTACACCGTGAGCAACAACTATGGTTTCTTCTGTTCAATTTCACTTCTGAATTTGATAACTGCCTGTATATTTGATTTCTCTGTTCTGTATTGTGGTTGGTCATGTTTGTTCGCGTCTTCTTAGATGAGCTTACATCTCTTTTCACTCTCACTCTCTCTCTCCCTCTCCCTCTCCCTCTCCTCTCCACCCACCCCAATTGGCAATCTTAGTCTCTTGCTCGGTTCCTGTTTTTGTTAACTTTGTATAACTCTATTTACGCTCTATCTCCCACCTCTATATAGTTATATAGAGAACTATGAGGTTGTTAGATTCAGTAATTGAAGCATACCAATTTTAGATCTTTTCTTCTGTTTTTTACAGAGAGACTGAGAATCTGAAGAAGTCTTTTGGCCCTCCGCGTGAGGTACATGTTCAGGTGACTCATTCAATGCCTCCACAACAGATTGAGATTTTCAAGTCATTAGAGGATTGGGCTGAGAATAACATCTTGGTGCACCTAAAGCCTGTTGAGAAATGTTGGCAACCACAAGATTTTCTTCCACTTCCCGAGTCAGATGGATTCGAGGAGCAAGTTAAGGAGTTGAGGGAAAGAGCAAGGGAAATTCCTGATGATTACTTTGTTGTGTTGGTTGGTGATATGATCACAGAAGAAGCCCTTCCAACGTACCAGACAATGCTTAATACCCTAGACGGAGTTCGGGATGAGACTGGTGCAAGCCTTACTTCCTGGGCTATTTGGACCAGGGCGTGGACTGCTGAAGAGAATAGGCATGGTGATCTTCTTAACAAGTATCTTTATCTCTCTGGACGAGTAGATATGAGACAAATCGAGAAAACAATTCAGTACCTTATTGGATCTGGAATGGTGAGTTCTTTGTTTCCTCTCTTTTGGTCTGTTTTTGTTATTTTTTGGACCCTGATATTTTTTTGAGACTTTTCTGAGTCCACGCTTAGGAATTTCAGCATTGTAGCTAAGATTTTAAAGTTATATTAATCTTGAAGGATACAAACTTGTGAACTAAGGGGCAATGCAATTTGTTATCTTCGTTTTTTCTTTTACATTACTTGCTGACTGGAGTTCGGGATGCTTAAAACTTTTCAGCTGGCATAAATATATTACAGTAGGGAAGATGAGAACAAGTTATGAAATGTTAATAGTATATGATGTCCTAAATTTCCGGCGTATATGGAAGACTTTCTTTATGTTCATTTATAATACTATGCTTATGGCACCTTAGAGAACCTCTGCATTGTAACTGTTGTAGAATTCTAGTCTAGTTGATGCTCGAGTTTTTAAGGGTCATGTCTAATTATCAATTCCTTGATGTAAAAAAAAAGGGATGTTTAAATTTCTGGTGATGATTATGAACAAAATGGTTGTCTATTATCTCATGTCTGCTTGGAAAATGAAGCATTTATGTGTGACTTATTGAGTTAACAAACTATTTCGAGGAATAGCCATTGAGAGATTACCTTGATTAGAATGTTGTACCTGCATGATTGTCACTTATTTTCATGGATGTAATCTCATGAGTTATCACTACGATGATTTAGACACACAAGCACACACATGCTGACAGAAGATTCTTAAGAAAGAACATCTACCCCATTCTCCCACTCTCCAATTTTGGTTGCTTGATTTAAACTCTGTACAGCTTAAGCTTTTTAAACATAGTTGAAATTTTCTGTTTATACTGTTAGTACCATGACTATTGTTACTATTATTATTATAAATATTAATATTTCATTTATACTATTTTGGTTTTCAATTTTGCGTTTTCTGTAGGATCCTAAAACAGAGAACAATCCCTACCTTGGGTTCATTTACACTTCATTCCAAGAGAGGGCAACATTCATCTCCCATGGGAACACAGCCAGGCAAGCCAAAGAGCATGGGGACCTGAAATTGGCTCAGATATGCGGCACCATTGCCTCGGATGAAAAGCGCCATGAAACTGCGTATACAAAGATTGTGGAAAAGCTGTTTGAGATTGATCCAGATGGCACTGTGTTGGCCTTAGCTGACATGATGAAGAAAAAGATATCAATGCCTGCCCACTTGATGTACGATGGTCAGGATGATAATCTGTTTGATCATTTCTCAGCTGTTGCCCAGAGGCTTGAGGTGTATACTGCCAGGGATTATGCTGATATATTGGAGTTTTTGGTTGGAAGATGGAATGTGGAGAAGTTGACTGGTCTTTCTGGCGAGGGACGCATGGCGCAAGATTTTGTGTGTAAATTGCCACAGAGAATCAGGAGGTTGGAGGAAAGAGCACAGGGAAGGGCCAAGGCTTCTTCCCTTGTTCCATTCAGCTGGATTTTTGGTAGGGAAGTAAAGGTTTAAGCTGGTGGTGGGTGCGTGGGTTGTGCAAGTCGTGCAAATTGGGCCGCCCCAACTATCCCCATATCTATGGTGTCTGGTAGAGAGTAATTTCGGTAGGGCTTTTTTGTTTATGCACTGTTTGTTTTTCTTCCTAGTATTTTGTCGTATTTGTCATCCTACCTAGAAACTAGACCACAAAAAAAAGAAAAAAAGAAGGGAGAGTAAGGATTGTGTTGGTTTCGTTTTCCCTTTAGAATGAATGAATGAATTGTGTTGTTTATCTGCTGCTTCTGCTTTCCCTTTCCCTTGATTATTCCTTTTTTTGTTGGTTGTTTAGTGGTTCACTTCAGTTTATGAAGTAATTGAATGATTTGCCTTCTCTTGTGATGATATCGTCCATCCGTCGGTTGGAGGGTGAATGATTTTATTCTGTAAATAATTCAAAATTGGACTCGCACTGCCAGCCACAACAATTCCAAAACTGTTGTCACTGGTAATTACAAATTAAAAGTAATCGAATCAAGTACTAGCAGTCCCAACCCAGCCACTGCCAGCCACAACAATTCCAAAACTGGTAAATACAAATTATCGAGCGAGCGAGCGAGCGAGCAATTGAATTTGAATCAACGAATTAATTACTACATAATAATAAGCAGCAGCACATATACATATTAATGATAAGGGGGATATTTTATAGAATATAAATATAATATGAAATCAAGGGAGCCTCTCTGCCGAAGCTGAAGGCAGTTGTTGTATGTTTGATGTTCCGTGTCAGACTTGGAAAGGCCATGGCCAGTCCTTCAAATCCTCGTCAGCTGCTTGTTGCACCTTGGAACTCCTCATACCAGCACCAGCACCAGCACCACCACTTCCCTCAACAGAGGCATAGTACCTCAGGAAGAAGGCGAGTGTGAGCACCACCCACTCCAAGCAGAATATCACCACGCTCAGCCCTCCTGCCAATTTCAGAATCACACTCCCATCCTCTTCCCTCACGTACGACTTGAGCTCCCCGAGAAAGTCCCCCGTCCTCGTGAACACCAGAACCGCCACCGACCCTTGGAATATCGCCGTCAGCACCGTTGACACCATGTGCGCTCCGTACCACTTGGAGCTCGACCTGCTCCCCGCCGCCGCGCATCCCGATATGGCCCCGGCAATTGTAAGCACGTGGAGCAGGATCAAGAAGAAGCCACACACCGACGGCAGCAGCCGCAGAGACAGCGTCAGGAAGATGCAGCTGGAGGCCGCTCCCAGCAATATGTAGTTGCTCAGCAGGAACACCTTGTGGGTGTGGTATGCCGACTCTGACCTTGCTCCTCCCAACTTCGCCACATTCATCGACATGCCACCCATTTCCGAACAATTATCGAATGTATGTGTGTGCCTAATTTGTAGATTGTCTCCACTAAATACAATACTAGATGGATCTGGGATTTCTCAAAGCTGATTTTCCCCTTTTCCTAATCGAGATCGAGAGAGAGAGGGGTTTGTGATTCAGATTGTGGGGCAAAATCCCTATATATTTATATATATAAATGGGGTTAGTGGAGTGGAGGGCTAACGGTCACCTTTCTTTTGGCTATCAAGTGGGATGTGAGAGGCTCCCAAATCAAATATGTGACTTCTTGTTCGTGAGGATCAGAAATATGACCGTTGGCGTTGGGACCAACGTTAAATATTACCAAGCTTTTGTAACGGCTACTTGATTAATTTGTGATCTTTATTTGTTTTTGTCTGATTCAATTATTCTGTCGCATCTTTACATTATTCATAATTTCATATGCTCTTGCAATATTGAATTGACTAGGATTCAAGGGGTAGGATGAAACTATTACTATAATTTGGTCGCACTATCGAGAAAACTTTTCCTGCAAACAGTACTACTCCCTGCTTCTGCACAAGTAATCCCATTATTCCGGTTCTCATCCAACCCTAGTAATTTTGATCAATACTAGTAGAAATCACACATTTTGTGCGTGTGTGTAAACAATTTCTCTTAATAAGTGCATATTTTTTTTTCTATACAATTATTAAGAGAAGTCTCATTGTCAACTTTTTTCCCATTTTTTCTATTTTGCCCTCCTTTTTGTCAATAGTGTATCAAAAGTGAGGGTAAAATAAGAAAAAAAAGGGGAAAAACCGCCCACCTCCTCCCACGTTTTCCACAAGCGGTTGCGCTTCAGTTAATTTACTTATGTGTATGAAAAAATGATGGTAGAACAATTTCTCTTAATAAGTGCATATTTTTTATCTTATGTAAATATTTCGATATAAAATTACTATTTTATCCTCCTTATATAAATATTGTGTATCAAAAGTGGAAGGTAAAATAGAAAAAAGGGGAAAAAGTTCAAAAGATACAAAATTACTATTTTGCCCTTCTCATGTCATCATTGTGTATTCAAAAGTGAAGGCAAAATTGGAAAAAGTTCAAAAGATACAAAAATACTATTTTGCCCTCTTTTAACTACGCAATGACTACTGCGTAATCCTACTTTAAAGCTAATACAGAAAATAACAAGAGAAATGAGGGAATAAGTAACCGGATTAAATTTTGATGGTTTTGTTGTCAACGAGGTTGCGGCGAGAGGCTTTATTATAAGGAATGCTCAAGGTAATCCTATAATCGCTGGTGTGTTGAACCTAGGAGAAAACACTATTTTTGTGGTGGATGCCTTGCCTCTTCGTGAGGCTATGAGATTGACTAAAAGGAAAATGTTGAACCACATTATCGTGAAAGGAGATTCCAAGCTTATTATTGATGTTATTCAAGGGTTTTGTGACGCTCTTTGAGAGATTAAGTCCATCCTGGAAGATGTTTGATGGTGTGTTGCCTTGCTTCAGTAAGCCAAATAAAATCATGTATTTAGAGAAGCCAATTTTGTGACTGATGCCTTAGCTTCTATTGGTTTGAAAACCTACACATTTGGGATTCTTGTATCCCTGCTGGAGCTCAGAATGCCTTGTCTTTTGACTGTAGAGGAATTGGATGTACTAGAGTGTTGGCAATTTGAATGAAATTTTTTTTTTTGAGCAAAAAAAAAAAAAAAAAGCATTTAAAATTCAGATTCAACATCCCCTTGTAGGAATGGGCCGTAAATGAATTTGGTTTATGGGTAGAAGGGCTTTGGACCTCAACTTGAATTAGACGGGTCAGGTGACCAAAAAGAACCAATTAGGCCCAAGTGATGGGAAAGAGTCCAAAGTTTCCCATTCTTTTTTGGGAGTTTCAAAGAAGAGTCTACGGTATTGTTTACTTTAACGAAAAACCACATTCTTATACTAAAATATCAAATTTAGTACTATTTACTTTACCTTTTATTTTATTTTTATCATTAAAACTAATTTTTTTTTCAAGTTTTTCATTAGTTTTTCATTTTTTTTCCGATCAGATTATTATTACACACTATTACATTTACAATTTACTCTGTTAGTCGGAGTAGCAGGCAAACGATGGGGTTGGAGGAGGGCTCGCAGAATCACCAGCTAGAAGAAGAAGAAGAGCAAGAGCAGAAAATTCAATCGGGTGCGTGGCGTGCAATTAGTTCTTTATATTTTGTAATTTTCGTTGTTTAGCAAAATCACCTCAATCCTAATCGTTGTTGAGCAAAAAACCCTGGGAAGTTGGAACCTGTATAAATAGATACATATAATTAACGTTGTATGAACAAATACAATGCAAGAATAGAATAAAAGAAAAGGTTTTTGATGTGATTTGATTTGGGTTTGGTTTGTAGGAGTTGGAGTTGCAGCAGCAGCAGGAGGTTGGGAGCAGAAAAGATTGGGGATGGAAGAAGAGTTGAGTGAAGTGGGATGGTTCATTCTGGGCGAAAATCAACAGCATGTTGGTCCCTACGCATTCTCGGAGCTGCGGGGTGAGTTTGTTTTGTTTGCCTTGCCCTACCCTTACCCTAGCAGCACCTTATATTATAATATTTATAATCTATGATAATAATAATAGTAGTAGTAGATTATATATAGTATGAATATGAACATTCAATTGTCTTTGCCGGATGAAGAATAGTGATTCACCCTTATTGCTATGTAATGTTGAATATGGAAATTGAATTTACTGGCACATTGTTTCCTTCTTCTCAATTAAAAGTTCTACTCGTAATCAATCGAATAGAGCACTCTTTCAGTCTCACTTATCATGTTCAATTTCACTTCTAATTTGCTTACTTACTTCGCGACAGAGCATTTCTCAAATGGTTACCTCACCCTCCATACGCTCGTCTGGGCTCAAGGAAGATGCGCATGGCAGCCACTCTCCTCCATTCCCAACCTCGTCACTGCAATATCTCACCACGACCAAGTACCTCATGTTTCAACCGCAGGTCAATCATTTTTCTTCTTCTTTGGAATTGGATTATCACTTCCATGAATTACAAGACTTACAATTTATTCACTTCCATTGCAGTGCCCCCAATCCCAACTTCTGATGAGGAAGACTTTGACAAATGGCAGAAGCAGGTTAGTGAGACAGAACAAGCAGATAGTGACAGACCTTCCACGCCCCCGGAGGGTGAGGAAGAATTTACCGATGATGATGGGACTACATACAAGTGGGATCGGGGTCTTAGGGCCTGGGTTCCTCAGGTTGGTTCATGGTTTCTACAACTTCTTATGCTTTTCTTATATTTTATTTTATTGTTTGTAGTGGTTTTTCTGTTCATGGTATATCTGGTAGCCTGCGAATGAACGCACACAAGTTGATTTTGTTGTTTGGTTGCACATTGATGAACCTTGAATAGAATGTTATTCCAATTTTATGAAATAGGAAAATTTGAAATCAAACTTGAAAATTTGTCTTGTATTTGTTGAATTTATATTTGACTGATTTAATATCTATTATCGAATAGGATAGCGCTTTCGGGGTAGAAGATATGACATTTTTGCAAGAAGAGGAAGTTTTCCCCGCTGCCAATATTTCTGAGGCCACCGCAAGTGAAGAGGTTAATGCACCTGTAAAGGCTTCTGATCCCTCTAAAGAAGATGATATCAATGGTAGAAGTGAGTTAGAAGGCAATCAAAGTTTTAAGAGGAAATTGTCGGATAAGGAAGCTGACAAGAAGGTTTGCCCCCCCCCCCCCCCCCCCTTTTTTTTCCATCAAAAGTCTGCTAATCAAACTGTATTTTCTGGGGATATGTGATTGGATCCTATTATTAAATTCAGTTATGCCAGTCTAGACTGGAAATGAACTATGTGTATAGGATTTATGTAGCAGTACCAGTTGACTCCCCCTTGTCTTATTTCCTTCTATTTTCAGGAAGCTAATAAACCTCCTGATAGTTGGTTTGAGCTGAAGATCAACACACATGTTTATGTAACCGGATTGCCTGATGACGTCACAGTCGACGAAGTAAGTCACTGTCATTGTTTCATGATTTCATCCTCCGTATTTATTGGGGCATGTTACTAATTTTGGTGATATTCGTCAGGTGGTAGAGGTCTTTTCCAAATGTGGGATTATAAGGGAGGTAAACTTTTCTTCTTCTTTTTCATGAAGTTCTAAGTGGGTTGGGTGTAAGGCAAAGGATCTAGAAAACTCAGGGTTTAAACTATGGTATTCGGGCACAAATAGAACGAGAAACGGTGTTGGCATCATCGTGGACAAGACCTTGACACAAGATGTTGTAGATGTCAAGAGCGTAGGAGATAGAATCATGGCAATCAAGATTGTAATAGGACAAGAACTTATCAATGTGATTAGTGCGTACGCACCTCAAGTAGGGTTGGATACGAGTTCGAAGGAGAAATTTTGGGAAGACCTTGGAGACTTGGTGCAAGGAATTGCTCAGACGGAGAAGTTATTTATAGGAGGAGATTTAAATGGACACGTGGGCAGGGAGACAGGCAACTATGGAGGTTTTTATGGTGGCCATGGTTTTGGGGAGAGAAACGAGGATGGGGAAGCTATCTTGGATTTTGCAATGGCATATGATCTCTTCTTAGCCAACACCTTCTTTAAGAAGAGAGAAGAACATGTGATCACCTACAAGAGTGGGTCGTCAAAAACACAAATAGATTTTCTTCTAATGAGGAAAGGGGATCGTATAACTTGTAAGGATTGCAAAGTTATACCAGGAGAGAGCGTGGCTAATCAACATCGCTTGTTGGTGATGGATGTACATATCAAACGAGTGAGAAAAAAGAACAAGACTTGGAAGTGCCCAAGGACTAGATGGTGGAATCTAAAAGAACAAAAACAAGCCATTTTCAAAGAGAAAGTAATCACCCAGTGTGTGTGGGATAGAGAGGGGGAAGCTAACCAAATGTGGGATTCCATGGCTAGTTGTATCCGAAAAGTAGCAAAAGAGGTATTAGGAGAGTCCAAGGGCTTTGCCCCACACCAAAAGGAATCTTGGTGGTGGAATGAGGAGGTACAAACAAAGGTGAAGGCTAAGAAGGAATGTTGTAAAGCCTTATACAAGGATAGGACCGATGAAAATGGTGAAAGGTATAGAAAAGCGAAGCAAGAGGCGAAGAAAGCTGTGAGAGAAGCTAAGTTAGCGGCTTATGACGATATGTATAAGCGACTAGATACCAAAGAAGGAGAGTTGGATATCTATAAACTAGCTAGAGCAAGGGAAAAGAAGACAAGGGACCTAAACCAAGTGAGGTGCATCAAGGATGAGGATGGAAAGGTTCTTGCTACAGAGAACGCGGTTAAAGACAGATGGAAAGGTTATTTTCATAATCTTTTCAATGAAGGACATGAAAGGAGTGCTTCTTTAGGGGAGTTGAGTAACTCAGAAGAGTGTAGAAACTACTCTTTTTATCGTAGAATCCGGAAGGAAGAAGTGGTTGTAGCTTTGAAGAAGATGAAGCATAGAAAAGCAGTAGGCCCAGACGATATACCAATCGAAGTGTGGAAAGTTTTGGGAGAGACAGGTATAACATGGCTCACTGACCTTTTCAATAGGATTTTGAAAACGAAGATGCCAAATGAGTGGCGAACGAGCACTTTGGTGCCTATCTACAAGAATAAGGGCGATGTACAAAATTGCATGAACTATAGGGGTATTAAGCTAATGAGTCATACAATGAAGCTCTGGGAGAGAGTCATTGAGCATAGATTGAGGCAAGAGACACGGGTTTCAGACAACCAATTCGGGTTCATGCCAGGGCGCTCAACCATGGAGGCAATCTATCTCTTACGATGATTGATGGAAAGATATAGAGATGGGAAAAAGGATTTACACATGGTCTTTATAGATTTGGAAAAAGCGTATGATAGGGTCCCAAGAGACATTCTTTGGAGGATTTTAGAGAAGAAAGGAGTACGAGTAACATATATCCAAGCTATACAGGATATGTATGAAGGAGCAAAGACTGCCGTAAGAACTCATGAAGGACAAACCGAAAGCTTCCCCATAACTGTAGGATTACATCAAGGCTCATCCTTAAGTCCTTACCTTTTTGTGTTGGTAATGGATGAGTTAACAGGACATATTCAAGATGATATTCCTTGGTGTATGCTTTTCGCAGACGATATAGTGTTGATAGATGAAACTCAGGAAGGGGTAAATGCAAAGCTTAACCTTTGGAGAGAAGTGTTGGAATCTAAAGGTCTTCGCCTAAGCCGATCAAAGACAGAATATATGGAGTGCAAGTTCAGTGCAAATGGAGGCCAAAACGAGTTAGGGGTGAGGATCGGAGATCAAGAAATACCAAAGAGCGACCGTTTTCGTTACCTAGGATCTATCTTGCAAAAGAACGGAGAATTAGATGGAGATCTCAACCATAGAATACAAGCTGGATGGATGAAGTGGAAGAGTGCATCCGACGTGTTATGTGACCGCCGTATGCCACTGAAGCTCAAGGGAAAATTTTATAGGACGGCAATAAGGCCGGCGATGCTGTATGGCACAGAATGTTGGGCGGTGAAGCATCAACACGTACACAAAATGGGTGTAGCGGAGATGAGGATGCTTCGTTGGATGTGTGCGCACACGAGAAAGGATAAGATTAGGAATGAGGATATCCGGGGTAAAGTAGGAGTAGCCGAAATTGAAGGAAAGATGAGAGAAAATCGGTTACGGTGGTTTGGACATGTGCAAAGAAGGCCTACTGACGCTCCGATTAGAAGATGCGACTATGGGACAGAGGTTCAGGGCCGAAGGGGTAGAGGAAGACCTAGGAAAACTTTGGAAGAGACCCTAAGAAAAGACTTAGAGTACTTGGATCTAACGGAGGACATGACACAAGACAGAACACAATGGCGTTCTAAGATTCATATAGCCGATCCCACTCAGTGACTTGGATTTTCCAAGTCTCCAACCGAGAAGTTTTCCTCACTCGGGAAATTAAGGGAACACTACCTCAACCTAAATGCTCCACTCACAAAGCTTCAACATACAAGCTTCAACAAAAGAAAATTCAAAGAACTTAGCGAAGAAGGCTTTGGTGTATTTAACACAATACGTTGAAATGAAGGAAAGCTTATTTTTTGATATCCCCGATAAGTTACAAATATGTACATATACTTGAGTCAAAATAAACAAACAAGAGGGAGCCTTCACAAAGGTTGCTTAGGAGAAGTCTCAGCAGTCGGTAGAGCCCCAGAAAGAGAAGGCACCGGAGGGGGATGATTCGGAGCCTCAGTACTGGACAGAACCCTAGAAGGAGGAGGCATCAGAGGTTGATCATTTGGAGCTTCATTACGCGGTACAGCCCCAGAAGACGAAGGCAATAAATGCCTTTGGAACAAACCCACAAATCTTTGATGATCAAGTAAAACCTGACCATCAGATTCCTTCATCTGGTCAAGCTTCCTCTTCATGTTTGTAGCATAGTCATGTGCGAGCCGGTGCAACTGTTTATTCTCATGCTTGAGCCCTCTAATTTCCTGTTTGAGACTCATCACTTCAGCCGCCAATGATTCAACTTGGCGGGTTCGAGCAAATAGGCGTTGGGCCATATTAGACACAGAACCTGCACACTGAACACTAAGAGCCAGAGAATCCTTAACAGCCAACTCATCAGACCGTTTGGAAAGTAGTCTGTTATCTTTGGGAGTGAGAAGGTTCCTGGCCACTACCGCAGCGGTCATATCATTCTTCATCACGGAATCCCCAACGGTAAGAGGACCAGTAGGGGAGATGAAGGATGGGCGCCATATGTTGTCTGGAGAAGGCGGGGCTGCCTCTTCAACAAGGTTCAAGTCAAAACGACGGTCGGAGGGGCCAGACATTTTCAAAGGTGTTGAAGAGAGAAGAGGTCGGACAAATCAAGATCTTAGAAGTGCAAGAATGGAGCTTCTACTGGTGGATATTCAAGTGTGCTTTGGAACTTAATGTCTGCCCCTATAAAAATCTGCACTCGATGAAGCTTCAGAAATCGAAGAGGCGCCTGCTCAGAAATTGAAGAGGCGTTTGCTTTCTCAAAAGCTGGGCTGCTCAGAGACCACGAGGGTCGATCTCAGAAATCGAAGAGGCAATTGCTTTCTCAAAAGCTGGGCTGCTCAAAGACCACGAAGGCCGATCTCAGAAATCGAAGAGGCTTGCTTTCTCAAAAGCTGGGCTGCTCAGAGACCACGAGGGCCGATCTCAGAAATCGAAGAGGCACCTACTTTTCCAGCCCTGTCAGCACCTGTCACATGCACACTCAGCTTTGCGGAAATTATGGGCATTCTGTCGAAGATTTCTGGCGAAGTAGAAAGCACATGAATCGTACTGTTCAATCACCCACTTCCCACACGCAACAGTAGCTCATGGGTACCACATATAACTTTGCCAAAGTTCTCTGACAAAGTTGAGACACGTGAAGCTTGCAGCTCCCACTACATCGCTCTGACCAAGAAGGGTAAAAGATTAGCAAATAAACAACACTAACAAAGTTTAGACACATAAATTTTGAAGGTCTAGCTACCATATTATTACCCACAAGGGTAAAGGAACAGTACCACTGCTGGATAATTGGAAAGTCCCGGTGTGTCAACCTCTGTGCTTCGTGGCAAGGTAGACTAGCAAACATGCCCAACCTTTACTCACATTCGAGAAAACACTCCCAACAAGATTGCTTGCTCCAAAATCGAAGAGGCACCGCCCTCCGAATCTCGAGAGCCAGACTCCTAACATGATTACTCTCAAAAATCGAAGAGAGGGTAAAGGAACAGTACCACTGCTGGATAATTGGAAAGTCCCTGTGTGTCAACCTCTGTGCTTCGTGGCAAGGTAGACTAGCAAACATGCCCAACCTTTACTCACATTCGAGAAAACACTCCCAACAAGATTGTTTGCTCCAAAATCGAAGAGGCACCGCCCTCCGAATCTCGAGAGCCAGACTCCCAACATGATTACTTTCTCAAAAATCGAAGACACCGCTCTCCGAATCTCGAGAGCCAGACCCCCAGTAGGATTGCCTTCTCAAAAATCGAAGAGGCATCGTTCTCCGAATCTCGAGAGCCAGACCCCCAGTAGGATTGCTTTCTCAAAAATCGAAGAGGCATCACCGCCCTCCGAATCTCGAGAGCCAGACTCCCAACATAATTACTTTCTCCAAAATCGAAGACACCGCTCTCCGAATCTCGAGAGCCAGACCCCCAGTAGGATTGCTTTCTCAAAAATCGAAGAGGCATCGTTCTCCGAATCTCGAGAGCCAGATCCCCGACAGGATTGCTTGTTCGAAAACCGAAGAGGCACCACTTTCCCAACTTCAAGAGCTGGATCTCCTTGGATAAAGCTTGTCTGTAATCTTCACACGCAATATCAGCTTTCCAGATACCACAGACCACTTTTTCAAAGTGCTCTGACAGAGTTAAAACTTGTGAAGCTGGCAGCTCCCACTACCGTGCTATGACCAAGCAGGGTAAAGGAATAGCATTATTACTTGATGTTAGGGAGACTCCTATATATGTCGACCTCCATCCCCAACGGACAGGCAGACCTGCAAAAATGCTCAACCCTTCCTCTTATCTGAGAGGGCACTCCCAACGAAGCCTTTCGAAATATTCAGCTTTCTTTCCCCCCGATAATACCTCTGTAAACAAGCTATACTAGAGCAAGAATATCTCATATCATCAGGGTTAAAAGCAAGAGTATCCCATATCATGCTTTTTCCCTGTCTTTTCTTTTGGCCTTGTTCTTAATTGCAAGACAAGGAGAAAGAGAGCAATCAGTCAGCACTTGGAATCAAGCTTCCAGCCAGGAACTGACTGCCTGGAACCTCTTACCTGATTACTTACCTGGCATTGCTCTCGAGTACTCATCTTCAACACCTTATGCTTCCAGGGAAGATCCCGCATCTGCCTGAGGAACAGATAGGGCAAGTGAGAAGGATACAAGGAAGCATGTGGAGACAAGCGTAACAGCACACGTGCCGATACATCCATTACTCTGTCAAAAGCAAAAGTATCCCATATCAGCAGGGTCGAACGTACTCTAGATTTGATGGACTTGTTTTGACCCTCAAATTCTTCAGTCGGCCTTATCTCTGGAGGAAACCAGAAAACCCTCCAGCCCAGTTCAAGAATAAGCCTGTGGAAAGTTACTTCTTCAAAAGCAAAAGTATCCCATATCATCTCTTCTCATTTTTATTCTCTTTATCTTTCATGCTGCCTGCAAGATAGGGAGAATGTGAACAATCAGCCGGAGCTCTGATTGCTTACCTTGTCTGTCACCTCTTTCAGCAGATCCCCTAGCTCGGCGACTTGGGGGACTCCTACTACATGGTTTGTATCGCGCTTGACCAAGCCTGAAACTACAAGTAAGCTTCAAGTGACATTGATACATTACCTTGTGCATCTCCATCAGGTACAGATACCACCCCTGGATGGAGGAAGAGTACTTCCAGAGAAGATGCCACATCTACCTATGAGACAGATAAGGAAAGTCAAGACGATACCACACTCCAGTACTAAGAAGTTTCGTGGTTACGAGATCATTCTCCCACAATATTTCCTAATGTCATTTGTACTAAATCATTCACTTGTACTCACTAAAGGAGAGCTTGAACCTATGTACTTGTGTAAACCCTTCACAATTAATGAGAACTCCTCTATTCCGTGGACGTAGCCAATCTGGGTGAACCACGTACATCTTGTGTTTGCTTTCCTATCTCTATCCATTTATATACTTATCCACACTAATGACCGGAGCAATCTAGCGAAGATCACAAAAAGTGACCGTTTTCGCTACCTAGGATCTATCTTGCAAGAGAACGGAGAATTAGATGGAGATCTCAACCATAGAATACAAGCTGGATGGATGAAGTGTAAGAGTACATCCGGCGTGTTGTGTGACCGTCGTAGGCCACTGAAGCTCAAGGGAAAATTTTATAGGACGGCAATAAGGCCAGCGATGTTGTATGGCACAGAATGTTGGGCGGTGAAGCATCAACACGTACACAAAATGGGTGTAGCGGAGAGGAGGATGCTTCGTGGGATGTATGGGCACACGAGAAAGGATAAGATTGGGAATGAGGATATCCGAGGTTTGGACATGTGCAAAGAAGGCCTACTGACGCTCCGGTTCGAAAATGTGACTACGGGACAGAGGTTCAGGGCCGAAGGGGTAGAGGAAGACCTAGGAAAACTTTGGAAGAGACCCTAAGAAAAGACTTGATTTTGGATCTAACGGAGGACATGACACAAAACCGAGCGCAATGGCGTTCTAGGATTCATATAGCCGACCCCACTTAGTGGGAAAAGGCTTTGTTGTTGTTGTTGTTGTCATGTTGTTAATTTGTTCATTAGTACCTGACGGTTAAATAAAGTTGAGCTAATTATTGAATTAATCTTTTTGGAATGGATTTTAGTTTTTGTAGTCCAGTGTTTAGAGTATAAAAAACAATCCGTTATATAGCTTTGAATCATATTTTGCATAATGAATTTTATTTTTTGTAGTCCAGTGATTGTTTGCAACCAAATTCTTAGACTTTTTCTTAAGAGTTATTGTCAAATTATATTGGAAAGTGGCCTTGTTATCGCATCATGATACTAAGTGTGAACATCTATGCACTGCGTAGCTTAATGGATAAATATCTGCTCTCATACTTAACAGCTTATAAACTCGATACTCATTAATGAAATTTATAGGATCCTGAAACAAAAAGGCCTCGTGTGAAGCTGTATGTTGACAAAGAGACTGGAAAGAAAAAGGGAGACGCACTTGTTACATATATGAAGGTAACAATGCTTTTTATTACTTCTGCTGTCTTTGTGATTGTAACATGTCATATCTGGGTATTTTATAAGATGTGTTTATGTGTACTATAGGAACCATCAGTTGTTTTGGCTACCCAAATTTTGGACGGAACACCTCTACGCCCTGGTGGCAAGGTTTTTATGTCAGTCACCCAAGCTAAGTTTCAGCAGAAAGGTAATTGTTAATACGTAGTAGACAGATGATATTGGTTGAACTGTTTTTTGCTTTGTATTTTTAGTTTGAGATTTTAACATTTTTGCTACTTTATAGACAAATGAGAGAACTACTTAAAAACATCATTGACACAATATTAGAAACATTTTCAACAGCATGCCATAGATTATGAGCTTTCAATTGTGTTCTGTTTTATTTATGAGCTTTTGTTATGTATCCAGGGGACAAATTTGTTGCCAAACAAGCAGACAACAAGAGGAAAAAGAAACTGAAGAAGGTGGAAGAGAAGATGCTTGGCTGGGGTAGGTTCTTATCTTAATATTAGTCGTTTTCTTACTTAACCTTATTTTTCATGCTGATTGATAACTAGAAGGCTTCTTGCATTAGATATCTTAATTCTGGGGAAGGAATACCTCATATTTTGATTACGTTGCATTTATGCTTAAAGCTTCTAGTCCTGTTGTCCAAATGTAGTATGCGTAGCTTCTGTAGTTAGTTGTTCCCTCTCTTCGTGAATAATAATATGCTTTTTTGTTTTATCATATGACATATATTATATATCTACATTTTGAGTTTTAAAATGGGGTGTGCTATCCACACATCCCTTTTTACTTCTCACACGCCCCTTGTTAATTTATGTCCTTTGATCTTCTTCAATTCATCTGATCCGACGATTGAAAATTAAAAGGGTATGTGAGAAGTAAAAAGGGGTGTGTGTATAACACACCCCTTTAGAATACAAACTACGTTTTCTTCTACCCTCGGTGTGTTCATTGTTTGAGTCATGAGGAAATGTCTGCGGATCATATACATATTCTTATGCTTCACAAGTAGTTTCTTGGTGTTTTGGTTTTACAGTGAAGCATAGTGTGAATCTGTAATGTGGATGTCTGTGGATAATTAGCCTATGCGTCATAACCTGCTGGACATGTTCTGTCATAATTTTGGCATGAATTACCTTATGTGCTCTGCAACACTCATAATATGATCACATTTTCTTCTTATTGAACAGCCGGCCGTGACAATGAAAAGGTGTCAATTCCAGCTACCGTTGTTCTTCGCTACATGTTCACTTCTGCTGAAATGAGGGTAAGTTCATAGCTGTCCATGCTGCTGGAAAACTTGTTTTTTCCTTCTGCGTAACACGTATCGACGGATCAATAGTTGCTGATGTTTATTTGCACACAACTTTCTCAATATATAAAGCCTGTGCGAGAATGCTATTTTATCATTCTGATCCAGTTCCGGTTACCTTTCTCTTAATGTTTACAGGCAGATGAAAATTTAGGTCCAGAATTACAGGCAGACGTTCAAGAGGAATGTGCGAAGCTTGGTCCAGTGGACTCAGTGAAGGTAATATACCCTTCATGTGTGTGTGATGAAGAATGGTACTCAGAATTTCTCCGTGATTTGTGCATACATGTCTATCTATGTTCTTTTTTCTTTTCCCTTTCCTAATATCCTCCGGTTCCTTTTTTTTTTTTGTAGGTTTGTGAGAATCATCCCCAGGGAGTTATTTTGGTCAGATTCAAGGATAGGAATGATGCTCAAAAGTGCATAGAAATGATGAATGGGAGATGGTAATTAATATTGTGTGTTTAGTAAATTACAACTGCAGTTATTGTGTAAGGCTGGGTAGATGGTGCTGCTGTGAGATTTTTCAGTGTTCCCAGAAATATGAGCTGGTACACCACTTGTGATGGCACTGAAAAATTTCTCGCTGCTAAGAACTTAATTGTCTTTTTTTTTTTCGTTTTCCAATGTTTTTTAGGCTTACCATTTTCTTTTGGTTCTGCATTTAATTTTTACTATTATTTTTCATATGTTCATTTAGGTTTGGCGGTAGGCAAATACATGCAAGTGAGGATGATGGTTTAGTTAACCATGCTTCTGTCCGGAATCTGGATGAGGATGCTGCACGGTTAGAGCAGTTTGGCGCCGAACTTGAAGCTGAATGAGTTTTATATCAATGCTCAATAGTTATGTTAGTCATACATCTGAATCAATATTCCTTGTAAAACGATCCGGCATCCGATGATCGTTTACTGTTTGTAGAAATTGTTGTCACGGGATTTATGAATTTGGAACAGGGCCATTGTGAAGATGTCTTAGTCGGGTCTTGTAGGTTGAAATACTCTTAGTGCTTAGAAAGTAAAGAAGCGTTTCTGAAATTGCCGGTAATATTGTATGTTCTGCCTAATTAATGTCTTTGCTGCTAAATACCTAGCCGAGTTTGTTGTCATTTTTCGATTTACTTAACTGTTTCTGATCTTTCGTTGTTCACGATAAGAAGTGTTGTGTCTGTAAAGGTCTGTGTCTCGAGTGGTTGTATGGACACCAAACCCCAGAACTTTCACCTTAGTGTTTCTCTCCCTGTTTTTCTTTCAATCCGCCTAACACCATGGAACCCTATATGATATAGGGTTGAAAATGCCAGGTCTAGGTGTACTTAGGATTGGAACTTTTCATTGTATAGTGCATTTTATTATGCTAAAATTCGATGTGGGATTTTTAAATTCTTCAACAAAACCTCTCACGTTAGACCATATAGTGAGTCATAAATGCAACCGTTTCCACTTCGGTGATGATTTTTTTCTTTCTTTGTAATTCAAAGCAAAGGAAGTCAAGGCAAAGACCCCAGTACTTCAAGCAAGGGAAAAAAAGTAAAGTCTCACAAACTTATGAGTCAATCAACCTGCTATGATATTCTGTTAAAATTAGAGAGAGATGAGTTAACGTTTCACTGTTAATAACACCAAATGCAATTAAAAGTAAAACTATTCAGTGTATATTATACTTTAGTTTATCAATTTAATTTTGCGGATGCCATAGTTAACATGTATATGGATAGTATATGTGAGGAGTGCGAGGACAGAGTAAAAGAGAGTTAAATACTAAGTCGTTACTTTCCTTGAAGAGTGAGGGCAAGGGCAAGGTTAAGTCAGGAGTGAGAATGGGCAATGGTTATGGCGGGTGGGTAACCGAGGTTATTTACCCATAACCATTTATGTTCATACCCGCATAACCGTTTACTCGTTGGGTAATTGCATAAACGGTTATACCCATACCCATACCATTTATAAATGGTTAACCTTACCCATAACCGTGAACCCGTTTACCCATTTAACTACAACCATTTACCCATTTTTGAACCCGTTTATCATTTTTTTACCCATTTACCCATTTACCCATTTTTTCACCCGTCTCTATGTTTTTTTTTTTTTTAACAACTTCAAAATTACAAAATTTGGAGATTTCTAAGGCTCGATAGACGACTAAACATCATAGTCACACACTGCATTTTGTTTCACAACATTAACGAAGACCCATTTTTTCGACATTTTAGCTCATTAACCATAGAAAACATAATACTTAATCCTATAAAATAAAAAGTTAGAAGGCTGCCCAACATAAATTGAACATCTAAAAATCATATCAAGACCCTTTTTCTCCATTGACAAAACAAAAAGTATGATTATTCTTTAACACATAATCAATTATACAGAAATTCAAGCTTAATCAATTGCTAAAGCACAAAAATTCATAAAAATATCGCAATTCTTGGAGAAACCCAATTCATGAAACTTGAAATAGTGAGCAATCAAAACCCAGCACCAAATAAAAGTTAAAAAGAAAAATTAAATTTGATGCCCTGTTTGGTTTCTGAGAAAATGCAAGAAAATATGGAAATTGAAACCAAAGAGAAACCGAGAGAGGGAGAGAGGAGGGGAACGTATGGAGACATTTTTCGAGGTAAGAATCTTGAGAGAGTGAGAGATGAGCGGCGTAGATGAGAGAGATGAGTGGCGTAGATGAGAGAGAGAGCAACGAGGAGGGAGAGATGAGCGGGGACGGGATGTTTCGGACTCTGGCAGAGAGATTGAAAATTTAAGGTTTTTAATTTTAAATTTTTTTTTTAAATTATATATATATATTAAATTAAATGGGTAAATGGATATCCATTATAATCGCAGATAATACCTATAACCGATGGATATCAGTTATAACCACAGGTAATACTCATAACTGCCCATTTAAATTTCACAGATAAACGGTTATACCCATAACCGTTTGTTCGTCTAAATAATTACCTATAATTGTAACTGTGAACTTTAAATAGACGGATAATCGTTATTACCTAAATTCATGGATATTTTGTCCATCCTAGTTGAGAGTTTGGAGGGGGACAAAAGGCACGTTAATTAAAGAAGGGGAAAGAAAAAGATGTAACAGGTGTTGCTCCTGATGAAAAGTTCTTTTTCTCCTTTTTTTTTTTTCTCTCTCTCTCCTATTCTTTCTTTTTGTTTGTTTTGTAATGGAAGTTTGATTTTTATTATTATAAATATTGGAAAGAGTGTGAGGCCAAATTCCAAGAAGGGGAGGCTGTTGAATTAAAAAGTAAATGGTTGAAGAGAAAATGAGAGAATAGTCAAGATTCAAGGCCCTGCCCTGCTGATGCCTGTCTGACCTGCCTGGAATAATACTTTCTAATTGATCAGTGTGGGCTGAGGATTAGTCATCTCATATTCATGCCCGCCTGCCTGCCCACCTGTAGAGAGAGAGAGCGTGAGAGAGAGAGGGAGGAGAGGGAGAGAATAGTGTTGGAGTTGGCACTGTCCCATAAATGCAAAAGGGTTGTGTTAGGCATTGAGAGAAAAGGATCATCGCCAGATTTTTTCGTGAAATTCTAGAATTTCGCGATCGTGATCGTTTATAATATATCATATAGTTATAAATTATTTCAAAATTTAAAATTAAATATAAATAGTATCTAACAAAAATTAACCTTATAATATATAATGAACGATCACGATCGCATAAGTCTTAAGATCACCAGAAAAAAGATCCGAGGATAATCCTTTTCCGGCATTGAGTAGTAAATACTGGATGGATTTGTCCTCGAATGAGGTGCTTTTGTGGGGGTTTATTATTTCACTGCGCGGAGCCTGAGGCAGAGGTACAACCCGAAATAAATGCAAAATATTTACATCTTTCTACAATTTGTTTGCATGCTCATATACTGGTACGATTTGCTTCTTTCCTCCACTTGGAAAAAAAAAAGACATAGAAAAGAAGAAATAGAAGTGCTAACGTTAGATAAATTATAGATTTTGGTGAGCCAATCATCTTTTGTGATAGAAATAGAGCTCACCAATAGAAGTATATTTATCTTTACATAGAGATGATATAATGTTATCTTCCTAATAATTTTTCTAACATAGATATACTATTACAATGGCATTTTATGTTAATAATACAAAAACAAGTAAAATAAATAAATAAAATATCTTTATATTATTGACGTAAAAATTATTAAGTATACCCATACCATACTAATTCCCTTCCTAAAAAAGCCCGTGTCGACACCCATCAGGCCACCACCGCCTAAGCTATCTTGAGCTTGAGTCTCGCACCATCACATTCACATGTATTATTTTCAATCTAGACGACTTCTAATCTCCTTTTTTGGATCTTTTACTTTGCTTCTTGAAGTCTAAGATCTAAAAATTAGGTTGGATTCTTTATGTAATGATATTTCTTTTTATTTGTAAGTGAGAGGTTTTAGATTTAATTTTTATCAAAATCGAATTTGAATATCATTATTGATAGCCCATATTATTGCTAGCCCGTTATGCGTCACATTACTTTTTTTACACAACTTCTAACACAAGTTTTTGTGTGCTACTTCATAATGTATTTTAAAGATTCAAGTTGTTTATCTTTTAGAACATTACCTAAAGACCATCCTTGCAAAAACTTAGACAAATCCAAAATCACTAAGACATTCATTTGTAGTGAAGAAAATGAACGAATACCATTCTACAAAAAATCCTAAACCCTTAACCAATAGTCGTATATAATTTGGATAATTTTTTGTAAACGTGATCTTAAAGGAAAGACCTAAAATAAACGATTCAAATTGTTAAAATACATTATATAATGAACCCCATAAAACTTATGTAAAAGATTATGTTAGAAAATAGTGCCACGAATATGTAGCAGCTACGTATGCTGAATGCGCATATATATATAATATACATAATATGCTGAATGCATCCGAACATAATACAGTATTGCAATAGCATGCGTACAAGAAGCGTCAGAGGATTAGTAAGTACGTACCCCAATTGTTAGGGGTGGGTTCGGTTTCGTTCGATTCGGTTTTTTTTTTATTTGGTTTTGTTCGATTCAATTTTGGTTTTTTTTTAATTTTATAAAACGATTTTTTTAATATGAAATTTAGAAAAGCGGTTTGCATTGGTAGATTAATAATAAGAAAATGGGAAAAGTGGGAAAGTGGAAATGTAGTTGTACATATACAAGATCATATAAACCAGTCCTATTCTGTCAACAACCTTAATTGCAAAGTAAAATTATCACCGTATCCATCCAAAAAGCAAACAAATAGAGAAGCTCTTCCAAGTTCCAAAGCCTTCCAAATTTTTTTTCTCTATAACCAATGAAATATCCTCCCTAATTGAACGAAGTATGCTCATTGAAAAAGTGTAACATCCCACATCGACCAATGGAGAGGGGTTGATGTGCCTTATATGTACATGCTCACCTCCTATAACACGAGGCTTTTTTGGGACTCACTGGCTTCAGATTCCATTGGAATTCTGAAGTTAAGCGAGTTTGGGCAAGAGCATTCCTAAGATGGATGACCCACTAAAAAGTTCTCGCGTGAGTTCCCAGAAACAAAACCGTGAGGGCGTGGCCGAGGCCCAAAGTAGACAATATCGTGCTACGGCGGAGTCCAGCTGAGATGTGATAAAAAAACCCTAGGCTTCGTTTCAAACTTGGCAACAGAGTTTCACAAAAGAAATATCATGGGCATACATTCATAAAGTGTAAAGGGATTCAGTTTGGTTCGGTTTGATTTTTTTTTTCGGTTTCGGTTCGGTGTTCGATTGTTTGAACCCATCCCTACCAATCACTGATGAAAAAAAACATTGTATATATGAGTTAGAATTTGAGAATATATGTTTTTGACACACGTTGATAAATATAGACGGTTCAGATTGTTAAAAATTAAAAAAACCTAATGAAAAAAATTTCAAAACTTTGATTTTCATCCAAAAATCATCTTATAATTTTATTTAATGATAGGAACAAAAGAAAAAGAAAACAAAAATACTAACTAAAGGCGCGTGCAACATACCTTTGTTGTTTTTGACTCTGCACCTAAGTTGTAGCACATGCACGAGAGTGAAAGCTCTTATGCTGGAGAAATTTTTCAGTGTGATTGACACATCAAGTGGTACATTATGTGACATTATATAAGTAATGGCATATGTGTGTTAAAAACTTAATAACTTAAAAAATAAAATTTCTCACAACTTATATAAATACACATGATGTATCATCCATATTTCTGTCACAATGAAAAAATTCTTCTTATGCGGCCATCAACAATGAGACCCCATTAATTTCATGTAACCAAACACACACAAAAAACAAAATCTGCCACTCCCCATTTATAGCAAATGGAAGCCTGCTTCTATTAAAAAACCCATAAAATAAAACCTAATAAGAATCACAAACCCAAGGAAAAAAAATGAGAATCGAAGAAAATTCTCCCATTATAGCAATTGTAATGTATGTAGAATTCTATATCTTATAGGGAATTTTAACGAAAAACTTCTAGTACTGTTTACTTTAACGAAAAACCACATTTTTTACATTAAAAAGTCAATCATGTTACTATTCACTTTACCTTTTATTTTGTCCTTATCGTTAAAACTTAAAATTTTCAAGCCGTTTTTCTTATCTTTTCTTATATGATTGATGAAGAGATTATTAATAGTAAACGCATAATATAGCAGATCAAGCTAACTGGGCCGGATGACAGAATTCCCCCAGGAACCTGTCGGACATCGACAAATATCTAGTCCTAAATGTAATTATTGAGTTTTCTCTTGGTGTTATAGGTTTGTAATAGTAGAATGTGGCCTTGTCTTGCTGTGCGTGTAGGTGCTTACATCTTTATTTTTGCGTATCATTTTACAACATTAAGACATTTTTTTTGGGTTTGTGATTTAAAAAAGTAGGATGAAAAGCAAAGAAAATTAGAAGAAGAAAATGTGTTTAGAAGGTGAGAAAGTGCCGACAAAATTTAAGAAGATGAGAGAATAATAGTTGTGAGACTTCCTGGAGAATATCATATTCAGTTTTAAAAATAGTCAGTGCACGACAACCTTTCAGAAATAGTGCCCGTGTTCAGTTTTAATAATAGTGTAGTACCGGTGTTCAATTTAGAAATAGCGTAGTACTCGTGTTCAATTTCAGAAATAGTGTGATATTCGTGTTAGTTTCAGAAATAATTAGTGTTCAGTTTTCAGAAATATTGTTCAGTTTTAGAAAAATAGTACCGTTTAGTTTCAGAAATAGTGTAGTGTTGTTCAGTTTCATAAATAGTTTGTACGATGGATGCATGCACGTCTTTTTTTCTTTCTATTATATTTTTTATTATATTAAATTTTTGTCATTTTCATTAAAATTTAAATCATTTTCATTAAACTTTAAGTCTTTTTCATTAAATAAAGTTATCAAAATTGATGTTCTTCAATCCTAACCCCATATAT
Organism: Malus sylvestris; assembly: GCF_916048215.2. NCBI lineage: Eukaryota > Viridiplantae > Streptophyta > Magnoliopsida > Rosales > Rosaceae > Malus > Malus sylvestris. The sequence continues at coordinate 32,383,196 of NC_062271.1, forward strand.
ATATATATCACATAGGCTAATGATAGAGAGTCTATCTATTTAAATCATATTTTATAAGCTATATGACATAGTTATTGACGATTGAAATATTACTTAGGCCATCTCTAATATAGAAGGCTAATGTTTCAAAAGCAAAAAAAATGGTCTAATTTGTCCAAAAACTCATCTTCAACCGATGGGAAAACTATAATTTTATGAAGCCTATTAGGCAATTATTTGGCCAAAATGACATCAGGTTGGCCATATGTAACCCCTATCTTAGCCTTTTTTTTTGTAGCCCAGCTTCTCAGCTGCAATAATTTATTCAAATTCAACAACTAGATTTGAAAACATTCAACGATAGTTTAACTAAATTAACAAATAAATTTAAGGTATAAACTGTAAACTCATAAATTTTTGCCAAGTTAAGTTGTGCATTTTACTAAAAATTGGTGTCATATTTAGCTTAATCAGTTGGAGATGGTATATGAGAATGACTTGAAATATTTTTTTTAAAAATAATTTTTAAAAATTATAATTTTAAACAAGATTATATTTAATTTTTCTAGTTAGAAATAGCCTTAATATTGATTAACGTTTTTTTTTTTTGTTAGTGATAACATTACATAATTTAAATTATTAGTCTGAACATTTGATCTACCTAATATATACGACGAAATATGGATATGCGAGATAGAGAATTAAAGAGGAGAGACAGATGACACTGGCAAATGCCAATGGCATTAAAGGCCAAAACCATCATTGCAATAGTACGTCATCATTGTCATGCAAATCAATTTTCATTTTTCTTTTGATCTGACTTGATTTGACTACGTCCGTTTTGATTTTGGAACCAAATAATGAAGGGAAGGGAGGAAGGGAAGAAGATTGGATTTTTCAGTTTTCACCCATGAGAGGCATAAGAAGAGGGAAACATTTGGCCAGTATGATAACCCTTTGATCAAATAATAATCTAGTAGACTTTATAGAATTATGACGATCGGTTAGAGATAAATGTTTAAACAAATTAAGTCATTTTTTTGGCTTTGGAACCTTTAACCATCTTCATTAGAGATGGCGGATAAGCTACTAACTTATCTCTTTCACTGATACGTGACGAACTACCTAGCTTAGCTAGCTATCAAATTTAAGAGTGCGTATGCGTAGCATCTGCAACTTAAGAATCTATTAATGCTTTAATAGGACATAGATCATCTCTGGATCCAGTTGTCCTAATCCATTTAGTCAAATCATCCAGGCTATTGAAATTTGATCTAACGGCTACGAACAGGGATCCACTTTAAAAGTTGTAATAACTTTAGTTGTTGGATCAAATTTCAATAATCCGGATGATTTGATTAGGTGGATTAGGACAACTGGATCTAGAGAGGATCCATGTTCGCTTTAATATTAGAAGAACATATATAGATGTACAATCCTAATCATAATTAATTCAAGAAAAGCAATCCTTTGTACAATCAATTACAATTTTATATTCTGATTCGAACACTCCCTGCCTTTGTATAAATTTCAATTAATTAAATGCATGTTTATTTGTCTATGATTTCTGAATTAAACACTCCCTTTTCAAATTGGTGCATAAATCTCAAACATGCCCAATTTGGCCATATGCTTTGCAAATATTTTATTCGACACAACTTTTGTTAAGACATGCAAGCTGACCTTCCAACTTAACTTTGAGTATCTCAATAATCTTGTGGTCTAGCTTCTCTCTGATAAAGAACCAATCTACTTCTACATGCTTCGTTTGATCATGATCAACCGGATTAGCTCCGATCTGACAAGCAGCTTTAATGTCACAATACCACTTCATAGCCTTTTCTCAGACCATATCTTAAATTTCTTATGATATTTAGTGACCAAAGCATTTCAATAGTTCCCAAAGCAACGCCTCTGTACTCTGCTTCGACACTTGAGCGAGCAACAACATTCTGTTTCTTATTTCCATGTCACCAGATTACCTCCCACAAAAGTGAAGTAACAGGGTGTTAATCGCCTGTCATCAACCGATCTTGCCCAATCAACATTTGTATACACTTCAACTTTCAAATGACCATTCTTTGAGAGCAAGATCTCTTTCACAGAGCTGACTTCACATACTGTAAAATTTGCATCCATGCATCCATATGTTTTCTTTCTAGGATCATGCATAAACTGGCTTACCACACTTAAATCATAAGCCAAGTACGTCTGCGTATGAGCCAGATACATCAATTGTAACATCCCACATCACTCAAGGGAGTGGATCCTGTAAGCCTTATATGTATATTCCCATCTCTACCTAGCACGAGGCCTTTTGGGAACTCACTGGCTTCGGATTCCATTGGAACTTCGAAGTTAAGCGAGTTCAGGCGAGAGCATTCCTAGGATGTATGACCCACTGAGAAGTTCTCATGTGAGTTCCCAAAAACAAAACCGTGAAGGCGTGGCCGGGGCCCAAAGCGGACAATATCGTGTTACAGCGGAGTCAAGACTGGGATGTGACAAAATGGTATTAAAGCCACTTTGTCGTGTGGTGCAAGTGTGTCGACGAAGACGTCGGGCCCCTAAGGGGGTGTATTGTGACATCCCACATCGTCCAAGGGAGTGGATCCTGTAAGCCTTATATGTATATTCCTATTTCTACATAGCACGAGACATTTTGGGAGTTCACTGGCTTCGAGTTCCATCAGAACTTCGAAGTTAAGCGAGTTTGTGTGAGAGCAATCCCATGATGGGTAACCCACTGTGAAGTTCTTGTGTGAGTTTCCATAAACAAAACCATGAGAGCGTGATTGGGACCCCAAACGGACAATATCGTGTTACAGCGGAGTTGAGCATGAGATGTGGTGGGGGCCCGGACCGGGATGCGACATCAATCTTCCTACCAACCATTGATAACTCTTTTTATCACATTGGCATATCGCGAGGAGGAAGTATATAACTATACAAAAATCACAATTACTCTAGGAAATAATCAAGAAGACCTATTAGGAAATAATCTAGGAAATATCAATTACAATATTTACATTTCTATTCTAACACTGCCTGCCTTTAATGTAAATTTCAATTAATTAAATTCATGTTTACCTCCCTATGATCTGTATGTCTGCTTCTTCTCCTTCCGGCCTAGCCACATCATATTTCTGATCAATCTAGCTAGCTAGTTAATCTCTTTTTTGTGCAGCTTGATTTCTGTTGTTTTACATCGGATTTTGAGTAGGATTTTTTTTCTTTCTTTTCATATATTAAAGTGAGTATTCTGTAAAGAGGGTAGTAAATGGTCATGACATCTTCTCTGGAATGGCCCTTCATGTTTCTGGCAGAAGGAGAAAAACTAGGCTAACACTCTCTCTCTCTCTCTCTCTCTCTCTCTTTCTTGAGGTTGAGGGTAGCCTTAATTAATTTTCCCCATCACCTATCCGTCAGTCAGTCATTTTGTCTTATTTCGTTGTCTTCTGCCTTTGTCCGGGAACGGAAGAAATGCCTTATGCTTGCTTAACAGTCTCCATGACTTCCAAACTAATTTTGCCCAGGCATTTATCATCTGTATCTGTATAGGTACTCTCTACAGTGTGTATAAATATACATATATATATGTATATTTCAAAATGCGTATATATGCTGGTTAAATTATTCCTTTTGCCGCGTCAGTCTAATTAAACTATGAGGACAAACACACATAAACCCTATTATTGGAAAAAGGACACATGATCGATTAAACTTGATTATTTCTCCACTTGCAATGAATATTGTCGAGTGACTTACAACATTTGATTTCACCAGTTGGTCAAATGGCGTCTGAGTGCTGTTAGAAATTTTATGTTAACTCTAATCCCGTACAAACTAAAATGGTCATTAGTCATTTTATATACTAATTAACTAATTATTATGGTAATCATATTTTGATGCATGCATGCACGCATGCATCCAGCATCCATCTTTCCAGAACTACCATATCATCTAATTAATATGGGGTTATAGAATTGACTTAGCTATCATAGGAATAGGATCATATATATGGGACTGCAAATAGATATATCTGTCTCCTAATTTTACTGTTGAGACAAAGAGTGCAAAAAGAGTACAAACAAATCCAGACCCATGCACTGTGCCAGCTCCATAAGCGGACACGAACTTGTGGTGTTATACTGTGAGACTGCTGCGAGTTCAAGTACACTTTCTGGACAAACTTGTTTTTCCCTTTTCCTTTATTTTCTGTGCAAGTTCTTGTTCTTTTTCTCCCCATTTTTCTTTCTCCTTAGAGGACGGAGGAGGATAATAATATTATATGCATGAAAACAGATACAGTTGATAAACTATGTGTGCATGAGAAAACAATTTCAAACAGACATAAATTAGATATAATTAAATTGTCTGTAAAAGAGGTATTTGATTAATTAAATAAAACCGTCAACCTCTTCCACCCATCTCTCTCTCTCATCGCTGTTTATTTAGGCTTTTGAAAAATTTCCAACTTTGTTTCTTGATAGTACTTGATACCCTGCATGTGTACCAAAACAAATGGATAGAAAGAGTTAACAAAATCATGAGTGTATGGGAGTCTGGGACTATGTATGATTTGTAAAGCAAAACCTAATTAATCATATACTAACTAGCTAGCTTTTCGCATGACTTGAGATTGTCATACAATACAACCGTGCGCAGTGTAAGTGTGGTAGCATAGCGAAAAATCTGAGTCCGGACTCCGGACATCGGGTGCTATATATGCACTCCTCACTGAATTTTTTTATTAACAAACGATATTTTTTATTTTAAGAGAGAGATGGTAAGTTTAGTCTCATAATAGGTTAGCAATAATGTGGTTTAAATTCGTCTTTGACGAAAATCGAACATAAGACCTCTCACTTACAAGTGAAGAGGAATATCACTAAATCATAATATTAATTGACTATACTCCTCACTGTTTTGGGTATAATCATTTTTCTTTAACAGTAAGAATTTATGTTGTTTTAAATGGAAAAAGGAAGAACAAAGAATTGATAAAAGTACTTTGATGTAGGTACGTAGGCATTTTGTTCAAACATTAAGCAGTGCGATTTGTGTCGCCTTCTTTTTCCCTTTGATTAAGTTGGATTCTTCTTCGGAAGTGCTCACTTGAAAATATTTAGGGTTTCTAAAATTTAAAAAAAAAATTGTATAGGGTGGGTTATTGGCGCTCGCATTTTGTTGATATACTAATAATTTATATGTATTAATATAAAATACTATTTGGGTCGTAAGGTTATGTTTGGAGGAAGGATTCTCAAAGTCCCAAGTCTACCGTGAAATAACATCTACACACCAAAAATCTCTTTCTTCAAATTCTCAGACATGCCCCCACCGTTTATTGTGGAATCAAATAAACCCCAAACACTAGTGACGTGAATACTCATACACTTTGGTTAAAAAAAAACGTTAAATTTGACAAATTGAACATAAAATCGATTGTTTACTGCATATAAGGTATAACTCTTTCTTTCATTTTGCAATAAAAAATTCTACTCTTACCATCTAGTAGTATCATCTCTCTAATAGAGATGAGACCCATATGTATTGGCAGATCCTATCTCAATTAGAGGATGGTACAAATGATGGTACACTTAAATGATAAGTGTAGATTACTCTTTTGCAATTGGAACAATGTCATACTTCTAGTCAAACCGACGAGAGTTTTTTTTTTTATTAATTAGATATTTCTCTTTATTATGGAGATATTTTGGTACCGAAAAAGTGAAGACATTTCTATAGACCTCTAAGAAAAAATTGAAGATAATGGTGTGTGAGAGACAAATAATGGTGTGTGTGAATCATTTCCTTAAAACAATTTCGGTAAGCACCTTCCAAAACACTACCTCAGTAGAATTTTGCGAAAAATTTCGACTTTTAGCGTCTCTTCGCTGAAACTTAACTCACTTTCGGTTGGAAGCTACTGACTTTTAAAACAATGTATCACTTGGGAGTTGGGATACTGTGCGGGTGTACGAATAGTATTTGATTTTTTGGGTAAAAGGGTGTACGAATAGTTTGGCTAAGTTAAGTGGGTGTAAATGATAAATTTTAGAATTTAGAGTATTTTCGGTAGATAAGGTGTACTTAACAAATGTAGGATGTCAATCAAATCACTCTAGTATTTATAGTTAATTTTGAGTATTTTACTGATCATTTTAATAGTAAACAATAATATATTACTTTTTTTTAAAGAGTAATAGTAAGCAATCATATATACGAGACTAAATTAGTTTAGAAATTTAGTCTTTATAGCATTATTCAATTTGGAAACTAAATTTTGAAAACTAAATGATATAAAAGTTGATGATTGATTTATTACTTAAACGTTGATAAACGTGTTCATTTCTATTGGTGACACATCATTTAATTTACAATTGTAGTCTTCAAATTTAATCTTTCTAGCATCACTGTTTTTTAAATAACTAAATATGAACTTCAACAATTAATTTTCAGTCTTAAAAAAATATTAATTCTCACCATAATTAAAATTTTTGAAAACTTTTATTTGATCAGCATTTGGCCTGATTGATTGTATGTGAATTAGCGCATAATTGACCTAAAACAGTGATCATACAGTACTAAGTAAAGGCACTTATATATCCAACCCTCAAGAGTTAGAACAACGACAATAAAACTAATAAATGGATCACAACCAAACTGATAGTATTGTGGAAATCAAATATAAATTTGTAATTTATATATTTATGTATAACTAATAAACGTACCTTAATTAATTTGATGGAATTGGTTGAAGTTGTTGTGAGTAAGTAAGGAAAAGAGGAAATCCTAATTAAGAAGGATCAATGGTTCGGCGGTCGTCGCCAGCAGCAGCCCTAGTTTGCTGGAACTGATGACTGAGTTGGCCATGAATGCCCCCTACAGCAGCGTTCATGGACAGAAGGCTTGCATCGTAGTTGTTTCCGGCATCAAAGCTCCTAATCATCATCTGTTGCTGATGATGGGAATGATGGTCTCGTTCTCGATCTCTGGGGAAAAACTGGTGGGGGTAGTGTTCTCGGCCACCACCGCCGCCTGAAATGAGATTTATCCCCATTCCCAAGTTGTTGAGTGAAGAGGACTGTAAATGTAGAGGATGGTGGTGATTGTTATTATTATTGTTATTGTGGGTGTGGGTGGCAGCAGTGGCAGTTGCGGCGGCGGCAGCAGCGGCGGCGGCTATGAGTCCGTGGCTGGCAGTGAGACCCTGCAAGTTCTGATATTTGGAGAGTTCGGATTTAGCACAGGTCAGATCCATCTGAAGTTGGCGGAGTTGGTGCTGGAGGAGAGAGATGACTCCAACGCAGCCGTAGACGGGATCGCGGAGGCGCATGTCGGCCTCGTAGGCGAGAGAGTTGACGGCGTCCTCACGCTGGTGGGGGTGCAACTCGTTGAGCAGTTTAGTGACGTTGCTGGCCCCAAAAACTTTGTGAACATTAGCAAACTTCTGCGGCTGGTCCGGTGGGAAGTACGGCGCAAATACGCACTCTGGCTGGCACTTGCGTCGCAGGAACTTACACGCGGCGCATGGTGAATTCGTCGACGATGATGCCATCTTCCACCTCTTCCTCCTCTGTAAATAATTTTGACCTATACAGTCATTAATATAACATATATAATATACGTGTATTAAATAAGACCATCACCCATCAGCATATAAAGATCGTGAAAATTCCAAAAATAAAATTCAATTCATATGGCATTTCCAGAAATAAACTGAAAATTAAAAAGAAAAAAAAGTCTAACTACAAAGAAATGGAAAGAAAAAAACCTTATACATTCACAGAATTACAGATGGAAAAATAAATTTTTGGTCGATGTTTAGTTTTCTTATCAGTATCTTTAAACTTATCCAGTTACCATGACGGACAGTAATTAAGTAGTTATTGATGATTATCTCACCAAACATTGATTTGAATTCTTGCACCGAGTAACAAATGATGCAAAAGGGATGAGAAACGTACGGCAGAAAGGGAAACAATGAATCATGATGAATGCATAGACCCAACCCGAGTGGAAAAGAAATTAAACAAACAAATGGGACTTAATAAAGAAACGAGTTGGAACAAGAAAAGAGAGAAAATGCAAAATCTATGGTATAATGGCCGTTTGCCATAGTAAGAGCAGCGCCGGCCAATCAAAGTTGGAATTTCCTTCTTAATTATGACCTTGAATAATTCCCCAATAAAACCAACTAAGTAATCAAAAGATTCAAAATTAGCGTGAACGCGATGGTCAGCTAAAATTGGTGTATGGTATTATTTGCCAGAAAAAGAAAGTAAAAGTACAACGAAAACATTGATGCATTCACTAGACAAACACGGAGACAAGATAAGATGCAAATAACTATATCTCTCACCACCCCAGAAACCTTAAGCTGCGGGTAGCGGTGCAAAAATATAGATCTCCTCTTGTAGGGAATAGTCGACCACTAGATAAACACTAAGAGAAGATAAGATGCAACTAGCGAGCTAGAGAAAAGGCGAGGAGGAGAGAAGAAGAGAAGAAGAGATTATTTGATCGGGACTTTAATTTGCAGGGTCCTCTCTCCCTCTCCCTCTCTGTGTATGGTTTTAATCGGAGGAAGGAAGGAAGCATACAGTAGTAATAATATTTAACTAAAAAAGAAAAAAAGGTTATTTACCCGTGGGTTTGAGCCTGAGAGATTGGATCTCGTGATGGAAAGGAGTTCAAGAAAAAGGGGTTATGTTTCACCGTTCTCAATGAAGGCTTTGGAAGCAGATCTTGCTTGAAATTCATACTAGAAAAATTATATATTTTCTGGGAAGATTTGTATGGGACAAAATAAATTTTAATTAACTAAGAAGACTTTATTGGGATGAACCAAGGTCCAACTTACTTACCTGTAGTAAGTAGTAACATGCTATAATAATGTCCAATAAAAACGTAAAACGTTGAACCAAGTGTTAAAAATGGAAAGGAAAAAACAACAAATTCCGTCCAGGCCATGGGTCTTTATTGAGGACAAGAATGAGATAAAATAATAAGAATTAAGAGGATGTGACTCGACAACTCTGACCGTGTGGGTGGAAGGGAAAGATTATCAACTCTCTCAACTTCTATTCTTCTTCCTTTTATTGTCCTGAAAGTTTAGCAAAAAGCAAGAATAATAAACAACGATAAATATAAGTATTCATCAAATTAAAGATAAATAAATATTTATTTATGGAAAAGGAGAGTAAGAGTAGTACAAGTTCTAGTCTTGCGTGCGTGCGGTGGCCTCGATTTCTACGGTCAAACCTTTTTTTCTCGTTGGAACTTTTACCAGGATTACCACTACTGTACCAGACTAGTAGACTAGCAGTCGGTGTAGTGTGAAAATGGAGGGGAGGACCCGATCTCCAGACCACAAACACAAAGCCTACACTTCCAAACGTTTACTTTATTTTCCACATATGGTGATAATACTAGGTGTATATTTCGATCTCTCTTGTAGTTGGATAGAGATATATGTTTCCTAGCTAATTTATTTGTTTGAACTTTATTTATTGCTATTTCTCTCTATATTTTTTCCCTTCTAGCAATCTACTATTATTCAGGAGAAGGAAGCGGTTGGAATACATATATATATAATTATATATAATTATATTCAGGGGTTCATGCAAATGTCGTCTTCTTTTTGCACTCTTTTTCTTATCGACCGCTTCTAATTATTCGCCGGAAAACAAATGGCACGGAATATGCATATAAAGATGATGCTCGCAAGGCAGTCCTAAGGCTAAGGAAATGACTCGTACGTGACTACGTGGAGAGAGAGAGAGAGAGAGAGAGAGAGAGAGAGAGAGGATTCACTTCACTTGCTAGTGAATGATATTAATATCTAGGAATGTAACCCCAGCAGAACCACAAGCTAAAAAGAAAAAGAAAATATCCCCCAGAATCAGTGACTATAAGAAGACCCGGACAAAGTCAAACAACTAGAGTTGAGCTGGTGTTGGTGAGTGAGAGTGATCAGGTGATGCAAAATATATATGATGAGTTTGAGGGTATTAGTCTGTCCTTGCATAATTAAGTAAATTATAATAGTCCGTTGGGCCTTTGAGTTTATTTATTTCTCAGTTGTTCTTTTTATATGCTATAGAGTGTGTGTGTATATATATGTAGTATTAATCAGAGATTGGAGTCTGTGATATCGGGAGTGACATGACCCATCTTCGCATCCCCAGTACGGTAGATACAAGTTATAGCATCTTTATCTCTTTTCCGTATGGAAATGAAAATCTTATGGATAATACCTTCTTTTTACACTCCCTTATCATTACTAATTTACTTAACTAATCTCTTTTTACTAAAAAAATTGGATAAATTATATTTTACCACTTTAACTTTGGGTCACATAACAAATTCATACCTCATCTTTTGAACATTGCAATATTATACATCGACTTACAAATTTGTTATAATGTCAAGCTTCTGGTGTGCGCAGAGCTTTCTCTCTTTCCAATCTCTCATCTTCCTCCTCCTCTGTATTGTTGTAGCTCGTCCAACTCTCAACTGTTTGATGTTTCAACATTATAAATTTCATGGATCACAAAAACGGAGTTGTGGTGTTGAAGATGCTATCCGAAGATTTTGATCCAACAATTGTGGCTATGGATCCTCTGCCTCTGGTCGTAACCAGCACCGTCAACTGTGATCTCATTTAGGGGTGGGCATAAAAACCAAGAAATCGTGAAATCGAACCAAACCGAATGAAAAAAACCGAAGAAAAAAAAAACATGCTGACCAAAACCCGTCAAACTTAGACTGAGAACTGGACCGAACTGTTTTGAACCAATTTCGGTTTGGTTTTGGCCTTTAAGAAACCAGTTCAAACCGAACCAAACCGTGAGGATATTTATATTGTTTTTATTACATATTAGGCCCAATTTTGTTTTCTCACTAATTTGCCCAGTCCAAGTCCATCTTGTTTTATAGGCCCAAATTATTTTTAAGGTAAATTATATTTTACCCCATCAGGTTTTGGTGCACTTGCAACCTCATACAATATCTTTAAAACATTTCAATCTCACACATTTTCTTTCATTTCATTGCAAATTCATACATCCATTAGTCAAATCGTCAATTTGACTATTAAATGATGACGTGACATATATAAAACCCTTATATTTTAATGACGTGACAAATAAAATGAAAAATTTTATTTGAACCCATATAACATCTTTCTACACATAACTTAAATTTTAAATATGAAATGTCAATATTATCCTATTACATAATTACCATCAAGTACAATATACAATTAACAATAAAAATAAAATTTATCAATAAACTCACACCCATTAATCAAACCCTAACAAAAAATGGCAGCACCCCAATACAAATCATGTTACTAAAAAAATTGATCAGCATTACAATTTTTATGTTTATGTTCATGGTTCTTTCTCTTACACAAAAAATGACTATCCAATGCAAATGAACAAGAAGTTTTCTCACCGAATAGAGTTGCTCTCAACTAGATTTTCTATCTCCTTTGAATTGCTTCTCATGTATTTAGTTGACTTTTGAGTTTTCTGATTTCAAACAGATACAATTTGCTTAACTTTAGTGGATCAATTCCACTGCCGAGGTATATATCATTAAATCTTTCTAGGGTATAGACTTCTTGGTCTCCTAAAATGTTGGCCCTACATAATATCTTATAATTTCATAGTTTTAGTCAAAATTGCATTTTTGTTAAAAAAAATGAAGTTAGAATTGCATTTAATTTTTATGACTTCAGAACCTCTCACAGTATAATGGAAGAAGAACAATCTTTGCAACATTTTTCCTCCTGAACTTTTGATTCAAGACTAGAATGTTCGAAATGATGCTTCTCTCTTAGCTCCTAGTATTTTGTTTCATGGTACTGCAGATTACTCCATACCATCAGATGTCAAGTATACGTTTCCCCATAAATGAATTATTTGATTGCTTGTAGTTATTTCTTAATGGAAATAGTGTGAATCTATACAATTGATGCAAAGGAACCTGAAATTTACCGAGACTAACACTATAAAGAAATCAAAAGCAATTGTTGGAAAAGGAGAGAACGTACATAGAGAGAATGCTTTGATTTTGATTTGTTAATTTTCAAATGGGTGCAAATACAATTTACATATTGAATTGGGTTTGTGAGGGTAGTTTAGGTAGTAAATTTGGGTTTAAAGAGATATTAATAGTTTAATTAAAACTAATATAGGTGTAAAGAGTAAATTAAGTGTAGAAAGAAGTTATATGAATTCAAATAAAAATTTCCAATAAAAATAATTAAATATTAAAAACTAAGGTGAAAAAAATGAAACCTCCACTCTTCTTCTCCTGATATTCCTAAAAAAATGAAAAACGAAACCTCAAAGGAGGAGATGCTCCGCCCACCCCTTCTTCCAGAACCTCGTCCCGCATTCCATCTCTTTTTCTCTCTCTCTCTCTCTCTCTCTCTCTCTCTCTCTCTCTCTCCACACTTTAAATTGCACATAAATAAAGCTTCAAATTTCAAAGAAGAAGAAGAAGATTAAATTCCAAATTTCCATCCCAATTTTCCTGAGAAACAAAGAAAATTTTCTTTCCAGGAAGCCGAAAAAGAAGAGCATCGCCGCTTCGTTACCGGTGGGTGTGGTGGCGGCTTTGCAGTGATGACGGTTGTTCGCCAACGGCTTTCAGTCAACTCCTACGTCTTTCAATCGAGTCCAACGAGCCAATTTGTGAGATTAGGGTTGGGACTGAGCGGGTGACTGGGTGTTGGATAGGGATTGGGGTTGGGACTCTCCACGGCCGAGCTCTGCTCGATTAACGCCAGTCCGGGTTTTTTTATCACAGAGCTCAAAGAAGAAGGAAATGTTGGAAATTATATATTATAATTAATATTATAATATTTAATTTTTATATGAATGAAAAATAAAAGTTATGTATTATAGTTGAATTCAAATTCATGAGTTGCGTCTGTTCGTTGGAACTTTAGGTAACGGTCACAATGTTTCAAAAAGGGGTGACTTGAGTTCTATATAAACTCAAACATCCCACATATCTAATGGATCAAAAAAAAAAAAAAGAGTTTTCTCCACTGTCTTTTATTTTTGTTAGTCAAACTCCGAGTTGTGTCTTGAGAGTACGGAATATATGAAGTTCGTCAGAGTCCGAAGATTGAAGTGCTTTGACTTTGGATTATAGATTATTGAATCCTGGGAAATGGACGCCTACCGAACTACAAGCATAAGAGTAGGAGTGAAATTCTGTTTTTAAGACATTGCATTTATGCAAGTTTCAATCTCCAAGTTTGTCAGTTTTTTTAACTTTATCTCTAGTTATTTATATTAATCTTATACATAAATTGATGTTTGTTGTGGCCTATATTTAATAGATAGGTGCGGCAAAGAGAAGAAGAGAGAATGGAGAATAGGTTTGAGGAATTGTGTGTTAATTCCCCAGTCCTTGTGCCTTTATTTATAGTAATTAGGAGGAGAGAAACTTGCTCTCCAAGTAATACAAAGTATATTAGGAAAGATCTTCTAGATCCCAAAGGATTCCTATTTTATCTCTACTTAGGATTTACACAATCACATATTGATAAGAACATATGTCACAACACTCCCCCTTGAGTGTGCAAATACTCAAGTAGATGGCGCATCAAATCTTCAGGCAAATGTAGAAGTAGTGGATGAAATCGTCTCGTTTAGTCGGCACAAGTAGCGAATGCGAGTCTCAAAAGACGGAAGAATGCAGGAGTGGTAAAACTCACAAAACCTTACTATGGCAAAACCCAAGGTGGGAGAAAAGCCCATAGGCTAAGGAGAAAAGTGAGAAGTTGCATTAAGTCAAAACTATACGTCTTCTGGACGCAAGTAGAAGAGCTCACAAGGGTATGATCAGCCCAGGATGGGTGCCTCGTTAAAACCTAGTTAAGTAGCAAAAACCCAGTGGGAAAAATGCTCCTAATCGTAGGGAAAAAGAGTACATTAAGATCAAGTGAGTATACTTCTAGATACTCCCCCTGAGTTTGACAAAACTTCCAAATGAAACTACAAGCATTACAAATGAGAAAGTTACGCATACCAATTCATTGGACAAGCTTCTGGAAGGTAGACTTTGGTAGTGACTTTGTGTAGATGTCGGTAAGGTTGTCTGGGATTGGACTGCTTGACTTCAATCTTCTGATGCTCATGCTGATGTAGACACAATATGCTTGGTGTTGACTTTGTTGGATGTATCATGATCTGGTCGATACATACAGCGTTGTATTCATGGATCGTTGCTGGGACTCAACGATGGATGAAAATCGCAAGGATTTTGAATATGCTCAACAAGAATTCTCGACTACATCTTTCACGTGATGAGATATAGTGAGTCTTGGAACGATTCAAAGTTTCGCAACAAAAAGGTCTATCTAGTTAACCTCCAAGATATTGCGGTGTTCCTTAATGGTAAAGACATAACCATGCGGGGACGTACCTTGTGCGGTCAGACAAATGGTCTGATTCAGCGAATCCCACAAGGTAGGCATCATTCCGAAGATCAAGGGGGTGTGATCTATTCTGAGATGCATAGGGAATAAGCCCAGATCCGTAGTAACAGAAAAACGTCTTTAACACCAAGTTTGGTGGTGGCGTGTTAGGCGCAGTGCTGCTTTATGCCAAAAGATTATCAGCACATAAGATGTCTGATCTAGTGCATTTGAGCTAAGTACAACAAACGCCAATGGTACTTAGATATGGCTGCCTCACGTTCCAATATGGAACCTTATGCTCCATACCCTCCGTAAAGGTCTCATTTGCATCTAGCATACAGATGATCAGGATATACTCAGACGTAACACCTTCTGGGTCTAGTTTGAGTGGTGGACCAGAATACCATCAAAACTAGCTCGAAACTTCAGGTCGAGGTAAATGTCAAGTTCTCCCAAGATCATTCATCTTATAGTCCGATATGCGAGTTAATTTTCTCAACTTTAGCAATTTCGGATTTTATACACGCAGGGGCATATATCCCTAACTGATCAAATATTCACTTAGACGGGTATACCACATCTGCCCGGATAGTTATGCATCCGTAAAGTGAAGGCCGCTTGAGAATCAAGAGGATGTTCTTGTGGTCTAGAACTATTTGAATCAGTACATGTAAGTCCTTTGGAAACTCCATGTAGGTTCATATCACGATCCCAGAGATACTACAACCACGTTTGTAATGCTGCGATCAATCACATGGCGTATGAGAGAAACCTTGTGCCACAAGGCGTCATATTGCACTATTTCATTAATCTCATTCGTCATAGATTGATTCTTTTAGTTGACCAATCAATTCTACGTTGATATTAATCAACGGAACGCGGTTCGTTATCGTCGCTTTTCATTTATGTCGATACCATATAAATGAAACATCATTTATGATAATCTCATTCCAATTCCATATCTCATCCAAACTAGTATACTGGACCAAGAACTTCAGGTCTCGGGAGTAATCCGGATTTAATCTCATGAGATGAAAAGGTCTGAGACAGCGATCGAGGGGCGGATTCATTTGTGCCACGTTCCTTCTCTTTTGGGGAAGTGAATCCTCGAACCGAGTGATCTACCATGCTTCTGGCATAAGATAGATTGATTGGCTAGCCGCCAATGTACGAGGGTCGGCCATAATTGTGGCTTTCCTACTTTCAGGACAAAGGTCCGAAGTACATTTGGTACACATCTTTGCAGGCACATTTGCAGCTGGTATATGTGATCTCGTCACTTTTTCTAGATCAGAGGAAATGTCTGGTTAAACTCTGACGATCTAGATTGGGATCGATATGAGACATAGTGGGGACGTCCACGATAATTCGCGTCGTTCTTTAGGAACGGTGACGTTCTTATCTCCCCCTAACGACGGGAAGACTGTCTCATAAAAGTGACAATCCGCAAAATGAGCGGTAAAGAGATCGCCTGTCAAAGGTTATTTAGTAACGAATATTAGAAGGAGAATCATAACCGACATAGATTTCCATCCTTCCCTGAGGACCCCTTTGTTTTTGTGTACGTAAGGGCGGCGCAAAATGGCACATAGACCGCACAACCAAAGACGCGCATATGCGATATGTCGGGTTCGTATCTGGTAACCAACTGACACGCGCTTTATAAGGTTGGGTCGTGACGGGCCTCAGGCAGACCAACATGGTTGCTTGCAATATTGCATGGCCCCAAGCAGAGGTCGGGAACTGTGGTACGTATGACCAGTCGACCACGCAATCATTTGAAGGCGTTTAATGAATACTTCTGCTGGGTCGTTCTGGGTATGAACATGGGACTGGATGTTCAACTTTCAAAAACCCAACCGACATGCAATATCCATCGAGATTTAAATTGTTCGATGTAAATGTCGATGTAAATTCTCCAACTTATCCAATCAAATAAATTTGATCAAATAATCAGGGTGGTGAGCCCTGAGCTTGTTAATCTGAGCTACCATTGTGGAGAATGCAACTTGTGGACAACAACCACACGTGTGACAAACGTGTAGAAGCATCAACCAATATTATAGAATATTTAAATGGTCCGTAGGGTGGTTGAATCTATCCACAAATGTCCCATTTGAATCCTTTGTAAAAAGATGGAGGGTGCTAAGGTATAATACATGTCCAGGTATGATTTCTTTACTTCTGGTAAAAGGATGCCCAAAACGGCGCATCACGAATCATCCTAGATATCCCAAACGTACATCCATAGCGAAAATTCCTTAGGAATCGCGGGCTTCTGGCCGGCCACATAGTGGACTTGAATGGATGTAATCCATTCGTTAAGCGTTCCATCTTCTCTAGAATATGCATTTAACTATATTCGTAAGAAGTGCAAAATGGTAATATGCCAAGGAATTTTACTCCATTTTTCTACATTGGTTTCAATATGGTAATAATACTCTCGAATATCTTTAAAGCTCAAAAATGCGTTCTTCCGGAACGAAGTGAGTATAAGGCTTCCCTTTATGGTAAAGTTAATACCATTGGACAATATAGGGCAGTGCCATGCCCCACAATCAGGTTGGATAAGCCTGAAAGGTTGTCGGGGGATGATTAGGTATGAAGTTAGCATAGAACCAGACAGCTAACTTCCCCACAAAACATACCTAAGCATGAGTTAATTGTAGTCACATGTGGTAATCTTCGTTAATTAACTCTTTTATTCGAGAATAATGGTGACATCCAAACACTAATCTTAAATCCGAGAACAAAATAAATTATTCACAAAATAAACCAAAAAAAAACAATGGGGTTCGGCCAATAGGCCGTCCATGTCAAATTTCGCTCTTCCAAATGTATTAGGTGGAGCAAAATGAGTCTCACAAATGGACTACGAGAATTGTACCTATTCATGGACGTAACAGTTTCAATCATGTTTTGCTTCAGGCAAAAATTCATCTTTGCATGATTTGAAACAGTCCATAACGGATTTGAAGAGTCATGGAGTCCTCATCAGGGAGGTACTTCCATTGGATATGCTTCAGGCATAATTCTTTGAATAAGGATCATGACGGATCCTTATTCACGTCTTGTATCCACATAAAGTAGTTTACTATTCGAAACTTCCAAATCAGTGAAATCGAACTTGTTACGGTTCGACAATACGCTGAATGGAGGAAACAAGAATGTGATTGGTGTTTTAGGAAATAAAATTTCCATAAACAACAAATTTAGAACATTCAGGTTCTAAGACATGGTTTAGTTTAAACGGATTTAAGCATGGAGAACTTCGGGTCTCAACATGAGTGTTGCGCATTAAGAAACTTCAGGTTCATATGGCACTTGTCCGAAACTTGGGGTTCGGAAGTATGAATTTTAAGTTCATAATATCTGCAGGCAAACACAAATATATATGCAAGCAAATATGCAACAAGTATGTGCAAAAATATAACTTTAGGTTTACAATTATAATTGAATTAATTTATTTGGACTTCGGGCCAAATTAAAATGTGGGTGAAAAAATATATAACCCATTGGGCCTAAAATAATTAGGCAAATAAAATTCGTGGCCCAAAATAAGTCCTCGAGTGGCTATATATAAATCTTGTCATGTGACCTAAGCCCAAAATTGGGCTAGGTTTAGTCTCTGGCGGGGCTGCAGGCCCACGGGCAGGAGAGAAATAACTAAGGGGGGTCACGGGTGAGCTGCAGGCTCACGGGGAATGGGTTGGGCTGCTGCTGGCAGGCCAAAAAAATGTTTTTTTTTCTTTTCACACGGGCCGAGGAACTGGAGCCCAATAGGGCTCGGGTTGAAGAAAACCAAAACAACCCAGCGTTGCTGGGTGTCAGATTCGAACCGGGGGAACGCCGGTGTCGCTTCTGGCGACTGTCCTCGGGGTCTATGGCAATGCAAAGCTTGGGGGTTCAACTGGGGAACCCAAGTTGTAGACGGAAACTTTGGTTTCAACGTCAGAGGTCCGAGAACGATTGGGGTTCAAAGAACCCGTCGATGTTCATCGGGTTTCTGAAAAAAAAAAACCCATCGTCTTCGACAATGGCGAGGTCCCAATCACAACTGCAGGTGTGATTGCCCAGCAATAACGGCGTTGATGCCGTGGCCGACTTCGGGCGGCACCTTGTGTTAGGGTTTGATGCCGAAGGCGTTTTTCAGATGGAGCAAGGGTTTTGCTCCAGTGCTTTGCAATCTATAGTGGGCTCGTGTGAGCCCAGTATTGTTGGGGTCACGGGGAGGGAACCCTAGGGTTCTTGCGGCTTTTGCATAATGCAAAGGCATGGGTTCGAAGAACCCTAATTTTCCCGTTTCCAAATTATTATTTTTTTCAATCCAATTATATTCATAAATAATTTAATTGTATATATATTTCAATGAATCACGTATTTACTTTGATGCATATGCAAATAATAGTTTCAATGCATGTACATATGTAAGATTCAATTCATAAAAAATATCAAATTCACATAATTGTAGCAATTTTGGTTATGAGGCATACACAATTTATGTAGAATCTAAAATACGTTAAACGTAAAGTTGGGTCATGCATCATGGTGAATGTTCATGCGATCAGGGCTTCAAAAATATTGAGTTAAAAACCGTTGTTTTGGAAGAACCTGATTGCGTGATGATATGAATGAACTGGTTTGATGCAGAAAAATTATTTCTTCAATTTCGGCTTTCATCTTCAAGCTTGTATCACGTTCAACATAAGAAGAAAAATAAATTGAATCAATAACAATATATGAATTCAATAAAATCAAGATTTAATCAATTAAAAATAATTGAAAAGTAATACTCCCCTGATTGTAGACGAATAAATTCTCTTTAAATTCTTCTAAGCACAGCGTGAAGAGCGTGCTGATAACGTGTTGTGGCCTATATTTAATAGATAGGTGCGGCAAAGAGAAGAAGAGAGAATGGAGAATAGGTTTGAGGAATTGTGTGTTAATTCCCCAGTCCTTGTGCCTTTATTTATAGTAATTAGGAGGAGAGAAACTTGCTCTCCAAGTAATACAAAGTATATTAGGAAAGATCTTCTAGATCCCAAAGGATTCCTATTTTATCTCTACTTAGGATTTACACAATCACATATTGATAAGAACATATGTCACAACAATGTTGTGATTTTCTTTATGATTATTATCATTGTAATTATATTGTTATTTTTCATATTTTCTAATATTGCTCCAACAATCTAAAGATATAATTTTTTATCTACGGAATAATTAGAAAATATGATGATGTGTTTTGTAAGATGCATATGCAGTTTACGGGAAAAGCAAATGGGATGGTAAGCATTAGGCTTTACTTGATTTGTGCTTTTGCATAGTATGATTTTAAAACTTTGGCAGTTATTATGGCAATAAATCAGTACATTCTAGTAAAGAAAGACTGAGAGACACAAATGTGTTAGTTATATTAGTTATTTCGAAGAACATGACAATTATGTGTTAATTCTTGTGTTTGCTATTGTTGATGCACAAAACCGGAGGGGTCTTGAAACAACGTAAATCCGACCATGAATCTGCAAGCAAGTAAATAACATAATATGTATCGTGGTTCACCCCAATGTTTGGGCTACGTCCATACTGATATTGTATTTCTCTGAGATGTTGGAGAGGATGGTGAGGGAGAGAGAGTGAGAGCCTCTTAGGGTGAGAGTGAGGCTTGAGGTTTGTGAGGGTGAAGAGACCCTTTTATAGAATAAAGGCTCCTCACTTATTACATATTTGCCCCTCAATTTATTACATAATTACATTTGAGTGCCCCGAGTATTTATACGAGATCTAAATACGGAGGCCCTAAGTATGGTACAAACAGTAGTCCCTCAAGTCTTCAGTCAAGAGAGTCTTTTGGCTGGAGATTTGAAATTCAGTCTATGTGTGGGCCGAAGTAACTAGATGTCGTCTAGGACTGATACTCGATATGAGGCGGTGCTCAATCTAAAATGATGCTAAACTAGAAGTAGCACCTGCTATGAGGCTGCTCTGCTTGTGGCTTAAGTTGCCTTGGTTGGCTCGGCTTGTGGCGTTGAAGGTGAGGGAGTCCCTTTTATAGAATAAGGGCTCATTCCTCAATACATAAATGATGAGCTAGAGTTGATGCTCGCGGCTAGGCGGTTTCTCAGCAGGCGGTGATGCTCTCTAATGATGGTGAGGGAGTCCCTTTTATAGAATAAGGGCTCGCTCCTCAATACATAAGTGATCGGCTAGAGTGATGCTCAACTAGATGGTGATGGAGTCCCTTTTATAGAATAAGGGCTCGTTCCTTAATACATAAGTGATGGGTTAGGAGTGATGCTCCCGGCGAGGCGGTTGCTCAGTTGGCGGCGATGCTCTCTAATGATGGTGAGGGAGTCCCTTTTATAGAATAAAGGCTCGCTCCTCAATACATAAGTAATGGGTGCTCTCTAATAAAAGTGAGGGAGTCCCCTTTATAGAATAAGGGTTCGCTCCTCATTACATAAATAATGGGCTAGAGTCCCCCAAGTATTTTTCATGAGGCCCAGTTGAGGCCCAATAAATGGTACATAATGTAGTCCCTCAAGTTTTCGGTCAATAAAGTCTGTAGGCTGGATACTTCAAATTGAATCCATGTATGGGCTGAAGTGGTGGTTGTTCGGAGGTGGTACTTGTATGTTTAGCACTGAAGCTTTGTAGGTGAAACTTTGCAAGTGAAGCTTTGAAGCTAGAGCTCTGTAAATGAAGCTTTCGAAGCTGGAGCTTTTGTAAATGAAGCTTTTGAAGCTAGAGCTCTGTAAATAAAGCTTTCGAAGCTGGAGTTCTATAAATGAAGCTTTCGAAGCTGGAGTTCTATAAATGAAGCTTTCGAAGCTAGAACTCTGTAAATGAAGCTTTTGTAAATGAAGCTTTTTGAAGCTAGAACTCTGTAAATGAAGCTTTCAAAGCTAGATTGACATGAGTGATGCTCATGAATGTTTATGTTGATTGCCATGAGTGATGCTCATGAATGTTTGACATGAGTGATGCTCATGAATGTTGACATGAATGATGGTCATGAATGTTTATGTATGATTGACATGAGTGATGCTATTTAATGTTTATGTATGATTGACATGAGTGATGCTCATATATAATTTTAGAGTATAGGACGTACTTTTGATCACCTAATTGGTGATAATAGCGGCATGTTGCCAAATAATTTTGGAATACTGGGCGTACTTTTGATCACCTTGTTGGTGATAGTAGAGGCAGGGTGCCGAATAATTTTGGAAGTACTGAGCATACTTTTGATCACCTGGTTGGTGATAATAGCGGCAGGGTGCTGAATGAATTTGGAGCCATAGAGCCTGGCTCTTTTGGGCGTACGGGCCTTCGCCCTCCACATGACATTGTAGCCCATTACTTTGGGCTTGTAGTTTTTATTAATTTTTTTATTACTCTCTGATGGGGTTTATACAGATGTCTCCGAAAGATAAGGAAAATAAATTACATCATTCAAAAAATAAATCTGATCATCTGCTCAATGGGTCACGCCCATAATTCCTTTTTTTGCATGCCATCACCACCGCAATTATGTCTGCTTCTTTTTTCTTTTGCTTTCTGCTTTTCTTGATCTCCCCGCTCATTCTCTGTCCACCTATGTTGCTTTGTAAGGTATCTTTTGCTTGCAAACCTACTTGCTTTTCTTTGACAGCCTGGTCGTGCCCATCCATTCTCACTCCTCGAGCCCATCAAAACACACGAGTAAAGGGAACTCCACATGCCTCGTTGTGTCTTGGCCATCTAGAAAGAAAGGGAACTCCACATGCTTCGTTGAAACAAATGACCGACATATCCCAGGGCTGTTGCAGAACTCTGACCCTCATGATCCACTAGTGTTAGGAAATGATTCAAGTTCCTGTTCTTGTGCAGGACCCCTAGTGAACTTTACAGGATATATCAATGAAACACGTGATATCATATGTTGTTGTCGCCTTCTTAGCATTTTTTGCAAGTTTTTTAAGATGAACATACCCATTGTCATTGGATAGTAGCTGATTTGATTCCTCCAACCGCTTTCTAGCAACAGATAGAGCTGTTGTATCCATTTTCTGATTGTGAACCTGATTCCACCTTGCTTCCGGCATGGCACCTGGCGGTAAGAAACAGGGACAATGTCGGCACGGTACTCGGCGATCTTGATGAACATGGGCATGGCGAGATCAAAGTGGGTGCGAGGCGGGTTGCACCAGCAGCCATTGTTGTTGGGCTGGGCGAAGTTTGGAGGGCAACAGTTTGTCTTTCGTGAAGCTATGTTTGGCAGTGAGCTCCGGCACCCATGTTTTGGGGCTTCTTTTCAAGATGTCCATGGCAAAGTTTTTTTGATTTGGGAGTGTTGGGGTTTGGATGCATCAAGATAAGCGCAGGTCCTCAAGTCGCCGGTGAACTTGACACTCGGCATGAAGTTGCTAACAAGAACATTCTCCTTCTCGACCAACTCCATGTCGAACATATGCGACAAGGACTTGTAGTCGAGGACGGTGACGACGTTGGGGTTGACGTTGATGAATAGCGGGAGGCAATTCAGTGACTAGCACATGATAGTCAGAGCGTCGAGAAGCACCACGGCTGCTGCTACTACGATTGTAACTGCTGGAACGATGTGACGAGGAGTGCCGTCCACCATGTGCTAGTTCAACTCGTAAACGAAACCCATCAAAGTCGTACCCATCCTGGCCATAAATTGCATCATTAGCATCACGAGGATCTTCATACTCAACAAAAGCATAACCTGGTGGTCTTGGAGGGATTTTGAGATCAATGTCAACAATAGGCCCATACTTCAGGAATAAACCTTCAACTTCTTTCATACGAATATCTCCAGGTAGATTGCCGACGTAGATAGTGCGACTCGATCGACTACTCATCTTTTACTCCCCTTTAATTCACAAAGATTGCAAGAGAGAGAGAATGAAATGGGTCAGTTATGGTCTGATAGAGTTAGGAGATTCTAGAGAGTTTTAGGAGCTTCTGCTTTCTCTTTCTCTAGTTTCTCTTTCTTCCCCATTGACTGTCTTCGCAGTGTGGTGTCGGAGTTGAAAATGGTTTTGTTTAATTGATATTGGCTTGAGAGAGAGAGAGTTGAGCGTCTCTTGGTTTTGCAGATCCACGGTGGACAGTGGTGAGATGAAAAAATGAAAGAAAATCGACATAGCTTTTTGTGTCGTATCCCATAGATGGCGCCAAATGTTGATGCACAAAACCGGAAGGGTCTTGGAACAACGTAAATCCGACCGTGAATCTGCAAGAAAGTAAATAACACAATATGTATCGTGGTTCACCCCAATGTTTGGGCTACGTCCACACTGATATTGTATTTCTCTGAGATGTTGAAGAGGATGGTGAGGGAGAGAGAGTGAGAGCCTCTTAGGGTGAGAGTGAGGCTTGAAGTTTGTGAGGGTGAGGATGCCCTTTTATAAAATAAGGGCTTCTTACTTCTTACATATTTGCCCCTCAATTTATTACATAATTACATTTGAGTCCCCCGAATATTTATACGAGATCTAAATACAGAGGCCCCAAGTATGGTACAAACAGCTATATTTGTTTGTCGAACTCAAATCTATATGTTCATATTAAATTGGACATGTCTTTTCTCACTTGGTGCATGGCGGCACGATCGTTTTCTTCCATTTTCAGTATGTCCAATTATGAGTTACAAAATGATCAACTTTAAAAATTTGATCGTTTTATTGTGATTAAATTTGTGTTCTGTATGAGAATCTTATCAACTGGAAATATGGGAATTAAAATCCAGTGCGTTCTTCTATACGAGTCGCACCATTTGATAACGGGACCTCTTGATTAGAAGTTGAGGGATGAACAAATTTTGGTTCAAGAATGGATGAACCATTTTGAGACAGCATAATTGGTTTGCAGAATCTGGAAATATCGTTTTTTCCAGATAAAAGAGTTTGTCATTTCAATCAAAGACCAAAGATTGTCTAAGGGGATGCAATTGACTTGTGTACGTCAAAGTCTGAGTAACTCTTAAATGAAGAGTTGTGACTCAAAACACAAGTGGCTAGAAATTGCATCTTTCTGTCAAAGCCCAAATTGTTTTAATCTGAACAAATGCGTGAAGGACGCATCCCTCTTTCCAAAAACGCTGAAAAGGTATGGTGACTTATTGGTCATTAAAAGGTCTCTTATCAGACTGTAACAATTCGGTTACAGAGATGGTGTGGTTATGAACATGATCTTTTATTTTTTTTCCAAACGAAGAGATCGATGATGTCGTTTGAGTGGCATCGATCAGTTAGCTTTGTTGTAGATGCGAAAAGCCATTACATGGCAACTGCAGATATCTTTTCTTTACTGTAAAAGTAGAGATGTAAATGGTAGTGCGTCTTGGGCTGTAGAAATTACTTGCATTATTATTGTGTTTGTTTTCTGTGAGATTAGTTTTTGTGGCATCCATGTTTTTGCTCCTATATGTGTGAGCGATTACAATCTTTCAATTAGGAAGATGGGTCTCTTGGAAAATTTCTGGAAAACATGAATGGAGCATATTCTTGCTCGTGTAGAAACTTATGGTGAATAGATATTTCACTGGACATGTCTTTGTTCAATTTCCTACCTTCATGTATGTCCCATGCCTTGAAGCCAAGTGGGCGAGACGCAGATCATGGCAGTTTCTCTTCAAGGCATATCAGTTGCCATTAAGGAAATGACTACCTGTTATTGTGAAATACAACACTTGCACTAGAGAGAGTCTTATCCATATCCATGTTAGTCATGGTGAAAGTGAACATGTTATAAAGAAAGTTGTGGTTGTCTTTAGTCAAAGAGTGAAGTCTTAACTATGAAATCTCGATTAGTTTAAAGGCTAAAGGGCCAGAAGTGCTTCTCATAGAAAGGACTTGTGAGGCTTGAAAGCCTAGAAGTGAAGATAGATAAAGAGAAAATATATTCACTGTTTCCTACTTCTTAAGTATGATGAAGGAGTAATTGATAGCATTAAAAAGCAACCACAATGTGAGTGAATTGTGGGGGAGTGACATAGTTATCTTTGGACTATATGTCAACTTAGGTAGAATGACCAAGTAATTTGCTTATAGAAAGAGATAAAGATTATCTCTTGCAATGGTATTTTAAGATATTGAAAAGTTATAGACTTTTCGATAAATACCTTAAATGTGGGAGAGTTTACCAAGCATAGGCAAATTACTTAGAAAAGTCCCAACATATATATACTTTTGAGGACTTAAAATTGAGAAACAACTACTCTCATATGAAATATAATTTCATAAAATGGATTGTGCACACCTTAAAGATAGTCAACCTTAGTGGTACCAATTATTAAAAGTTTGAATAGAGAGTAAGTTGATCATCAAGGGGAATGAGGCTAAAGCCAATATAACTAATTAATCAGTCGGGCGGAAACCTAACTTAGTTGATTGGAAATCCCATGGTCTAAGTTAAATAGGCAAACTAGTTGGGCATGATTTAAAGAAGTTAACACACTATATACCTCATTCCTATGATGGAAGAAGTGTGTTGTCTGCATACGTTTTAGATTGTATATTTATACTTAATGACAGTAATATCTTATAAATAAGAGGAATAGAGCAGACTATTCTTAATCAATTGTCACCTATGTGAGAGTAGAAGTGGGTCGCTTCTATGAGTATAAGATGACTAAATTCTCTAAAGCTCTCATGAATCCGGGATTTGTTTAGGATTAAAATGAACACAACCATATAGACCGGAATATATTAGGATTAGTGATGTGTGTTGCTTATTGTTTAGGTTTATTGCTGCAGTGAACAGTTCAAGATTCTATATTCACTGCGTCACCAAGTAAATCCGATAAGTATTCACTAGGGTAAGTTCAAGTCCAAAAGACACCTCTCCGGATGCATCTCTTGTCCGCCTGTACTTTCAAATTCTTCCTAATTTTTCATTCATGTGGGGGATTATTGGAAATTATATATTATAATTAATAATATTTAATTTTTATATGAATGAAAAATAAAAGTCATGTGTCATAGTTGAATTCAAATTCATGAGTTGCGTCTGTCGTTGGAACTTTAGGCAACGATCACAATGTTTCAAAAAGGGGTGGCTTGAGTTCTATATAAACTCAAACATCCCACATATCTAATGGATCAAAAAATAGAGTTTTCTCCAATGTCTTTTATTTTTGTTAGTCAAACTCCGAGTCATGTCTTGAGAGTATGGAATATATAAAGTTCGCCAGAGTCTGAAGATTGAAGTGGTTTGACTTTAGATTATAGATTGTTAAATCCTGGGATACGGACGCCTACCAAACTAGAGTAGGCGCGGAATTCTATCTTTAGGACATTGCATTTATGCAAGCCTCAATCTCTACGTTTGTGAGTTTTTCTAACTTTATCTTTAGTTGTTTATATTAATCCCATACATAAATTGATGTTGTGATTTTCTTTATGATTATTATCATTGTAATTATATTGTTATTTTTCATATTTTCTAATATTGCTCCAACATGAAATTCTCCTAAAAACAACCCAGCTAAACCTATAAACCAAAAACTAAAAAAATAAAAAATTTCCCACTGAGGAAGACGCTGACGTTGGGATGGGGCTTTTGCATTTGCATGGTGGAAATGGCCTGAAGATTTAGAGTTTTCATTTCTTTTCTTTTTCTATTTTAAAGTTTTTAATTATTAAAAAAACTTAATTTTTATTAATTAAATATTTTTTTTAGTTGTTTGGTCATGTGCTCCAAGTTTAGTAGCCACGTCAGTATAAATGTGGAACTCATTGTTATCACGTTATTTCTTAATGGTGAACTTAATAAATTCTTTAAAGGTTGTATGACAATAAAATGAAATAATAGTAAATATATGTGATTGAATTGTTTTAAAGATGTTGTATGAGGTGTAATTACACCAAAACTTGAAGGTGAAAAATATAATTTACCCTTATTTTTATTACACCAATCTCATTAATTTAAAAGCCCAACCCAATTATCCATATAACTATAGAAAATACCCTCTCCAATTCTCATTATTAGGGGTGGGCAAACGGGTCCAGGACCCTTGGGTTGGGGCGGGTACTTGCGATTCGGGGCAGGTTAGGGACGGGTACGAATTTATCAAAGAAGAAACGTGATGGGGCGGGGCGGGGCGAATGTAATTACGGGGCGGGGCAGATCCAAAACTTAGGAAGCACAGGGCCCCGGACCGGCCCGTATCTAATATGAAATGAATGGATTGGATCCGCTCACTACCTCGATTCGACCTTTTCTTTTCCCAGTCCTCTCCAGAGTCCTGAGTCTCCTCCTCCTATACACCACACAACTTGCCATCATCACCGATTCACCATCATCTTCTCTTGACTCCCAATTGCGAGTTGCCACCACCACCTCCCCATCATTGCGTCGAGAACACCACCGTCATCCTGCAAAAATTTAGTTAATTTCTGAAATAGGGGTTTTTTTTATTTTAGGGATTTAAGTTTTTGAATTTGGATTTGTGAAAAGAGAGATTATATTTACACACCCAAAATTACTTATTCCACACATTTTAAATTTTTTAATATTTTCTACACACCCTAACACTTGATAGAAAAATATTAAAAAATTAAAAAGGTGTGAGATAAGTAATTTGGGGTGTGTGAATATAATCTCCCTTGTGAAAATAGCTTTCTAGCTTGAATACTTATGTTAATAGAATGTTGTTTTAAGAATCGGTTCGAGAGTGCTTTTGGGAAGATGAATTCTGGAATCTGGTATGCTCTTCTGTGTTCTCAATTTCTGGGTTCTGTAATTTGGTATGCTTTTCTAGGTTCTCAATTTCTGGGTTCCGGAATCTAGTATGTTCTGGGTTCTTAAATTTCTAGGTTCTAGAATCTTGGTTCTCAATTTGAATTTGGACTATATATATATATATATTTGTAAATTAGCAGTATTAGTATATGTATTTGTACACTAGTTTAGCAGTTCTCCAACTTTTGTTGGCATGTGTTCGTAATGCTAGCTCTAAACATCCAAACATATTAGCCCATAAATTACTTGTCTTCTCATAATACTTTTATGGGTAAAGTACAAAAAACTACCTCAACTATTGGTGTCACGACACTTTTTCTGTTTTTCTGTTAATTTTTCTATTAAGTGCTGACGTGGCTAGATACGGGGGCCACTCATTAATCCAACTGGATTAAAATATAATATTTTAATAATTAAAAATTAAAAAATTAATTTTTGTTATTAAATCTCTCTCTCCTCTTTTTTTCTCCCTTATCTCTCTCGCCTCTATCTCTTATTTGCATCCCCAAAACCCCTTCCTACCCAAACCCCCCCTCCGACCCCTTCCCACCCGTCCCCCCTCAACCTTCCTCCACCACTATCTCTCTCTCTCTCTCTCTCTTCTCTCTCTCTGGACACCCACCTGCATCCCTCAAACCCTTCCCACCCGTCCCCTCCAACCTTCATCCCCTTCACCCTTTCTTCCCTTCGCTCTATCTTCCCCAAACTCAAAACCAAAACCACCCAACCCAGATCCCACCCTGCTCTAAACTTAAAACTAGAACCACCCAACCCAGATCCCACCCCGCTTTTGTCTTCCCTAAATGGTTTGGACCACACCCAGATCTAACAATTCGTCAACCTGGTGTACATTGTCCCATCATTAACCATTGCCAACGCATTCACGACGTCCTCATGCGCCTTGACCGACTCGACACAACGGAGATCCAAGTCCCGCCAAATCTTCTGGCTCAACATAGTGAAAATCCAGAGGCATTTCTCGTGGCCCGATGCGGTGTAGAAGAGGTTGTGGTTGACAACGAGGTAGGTGATTGAGAGAGAGGGGTGGCAGGGCGGGAAAGTGACGAAGCAGAGGTGGGAGACGGAGAGGTCGATGGGCTATAGAGGGGAGAGTTTTTGGAGGGAAAGGTTGTGCAGAGAAGATGAGAGCGGGGGGAAGAAAGAGTGAGGGGGAGGAAGGTTGGGGGGTGGGAAGGTTTTGGGGATGCAGGTGGGTGTATAGAGAGAGAGAGAGAGAGAGAGAGAGAGAGAGAGAGAAGAGAGAGGCAAGAGAGAGGGTGGTGGATGAAGGTTGGAGGGACGGGTGGGAAGAGGTTGGGGGGTTGGGTGGGAAAGGGTTTTGGGGATGCAGAGAAGAGAGAGAGAGGCGAGAGAGATGGGGGAGAAAGAGATTTAATAATTTTTTTAAATTTTTTAAATTTTAATTATTAAAATATTATATTTTAATCCAATTGGATTAGTGAGTGGCCCGGATCACGCCACATCGGCACTTAACAGAAAAACTAATAGAAAAACTGACGGTGGTACGACATTGACACAAATTTGTAAGATAAGGTATGACATTGTCATTTTAAAAAGATGAGGTATGAAAGTGTCGTTGTGGAGCCAAAAATATTCACTAGGCGACACGTGGACTTTTGGACAAAAGAGGACAAAAATACCCTCGAGGCATACCGGGTTTCCTACACGCGAGCAGTGGAGAATCATCCATCAACCAAGTCAGGAGTACCCAAAATGGGTAACAATTCAAAACCTATTTCATTCCATATATGTTTTTACCTCATTTTTTCCTTATTCAATTAGCCATTTATTTCAAACATTCCATAACATCCTCAACCAATTAATATAATCAATATATTAAAGGCTAATTACATCACCAAATTAAGCCCAAAAATCACCCTAAAGGCCGGTTATCCCTTCTCCAAAGGGAGCTGGCCATTTCCTTCTTTTTTCACCATAATTTTCCTTTTTTGTGACATTGATTAGCCAATTATACAAAAAACCACCAAAACATTCATTTTATGTTTAATAGCCAAATAAATTGGCTAATTAAACCTAAATCAAACCCAAAAAACCCTAGCCACCTCCTATCCCTATAAATATACTCTCATTTCTCACCAAAAAGCCAATTCCAACACTTTGGCAAAAATCCCAAAATTCTCTAAACACTCTTTCTCTCTAAATTCTAACTTTGGCATCGGAGGTTCTTCGGCCAAAGCCCCCCATTCATCGTGGGCGCGTGAGGCTCTTGGCCTTAACCTAAGGTGTTAATTGTTTTGTAGGTGCAAAATTGTCCAAGATCAAGGAGGAAGAAATTGGCATCCACAAATTGGTGCTTTCATTGAGAGTTGAAATCCATACTCGTAGAAGACTCTCGCACAAAAAGGTTTTTTCTTTATTTTCTAGTCCATTTGAATATTTTTCATACGTTCTTATTATTAGAATTTTTTACTTGCAAAGGTTATTTGATAAAACGTATAAGCAAAATATAATGGTTAGAAATTTAGAAAATTCCACGAGTGAAAATTCTAATGTTCAAGAAATGGGATTGCGGAGATCCGTGAGGCTAAATGCGACAATAAGTGGAGCAGCACCACCACCACGAGTTTCCACCATGGGAACCACCACAGTGGCTACCTCGGTAGCCAGCCGTGGCGAGGTCCATGGTGCCTTCACCACGGCTCGAGCCGTGCCATCCAAGGCTCACGACACCAAGGCCATGGCCCAAGTCGTGCCATCCAAGTTTGCACGGGCCCGGGCCCAAGCCTCGCATTCGCTTGCATCACATTCTAAGCAGCCTGCTATCGTGGCCCAACCTGCTCCCGACGAGCAGCCCACTCCCGTGGTCCAGCCTGCTTCCGTCGAGCAGCCCACTCTCACGGCCCAACCTGCTTCTGCCAAGCAGTCTGCTTCCGTCGAGCAGCCCACTCCCGTGGCCCAGCCTGCTTCCGTCGAGCAGCCCACTCCCGTGGCCCAGCCTGCTTCCGTCGAGCAGCCCACTCCCGTGGCCCAGCCTGCTTCCGTCGAGCAGCCCACTCCCGTGGCCCAGCCTGCTTCAGTCGAACAGCCCACTCCCGTGGCCCAGCCTGCTCCTGCCAAGCAGCCTGCTCTCGTGGCCCAGCCTGCTTCCGATGAGCAGCCCACTCCCGTGGTCCAGCCTGCTTCCGTCGAGCAGCCCACTTTCACGGCCCAACCTGCTCTTGCCAAGCAACCTGCTCTCGTGACCTAGCCTGCTCCCGACGAGCAGCCCACTCTCAAGGCCCAGACTGCTCCCGTGGCTTTCCAAGCAGCCCAAGTCGGCCCAAGACTATCTCAACCATCTGGACCTACCATCGAGCCAGGAGCATTCTCACTATATTTTTTCGCGTATTTGACATTTCCCAACTCAAATCTCGCGCCCGGAGTCTACCACCATTCCACTGCCCAAGGAGGCGCATTCCTTCCAAGCTCTTCCAATCCAAATGGCGAACAACACTTGTCTCGACAAGTCATAGAGTTGACGAGCGCCCTTGCACAACAGACAACCTTGGTGAATCAACTTTTGCAACGCATCGGGATCCAACGTGCCCCGGACGAGGTATCCCGAAGTAGGACAAGGGCAGACAGACATTTCCAGCAGCGTCCCGGTAAACAGCCACTCGACTAGCCACGAGCCGAACGTTTGGGCAGTGTACATTCCCGTCTTAGAGCGCGAAGGAGCATGCACTCTCGACTAGGCCCACGGATGAGCATACATTCACGGTTGGGGTCATACTCCGATAGTCAACATGAACAACCTTCCGGGCAAAGTGTCTATTTGCAACTAAGCCCACAAGGAGCGTCCTCCACCTCACATCAGAGTAGGCAGCACGACGGACGGAGAGAATCAGTCACTCAATCCAGCTCAAGTTTAACCAGCAGCCTGCGAAGAACTCGCTCGCCTACTAGGAACGCACCACATGCACTGCATCCGTGGCATAGACGAGCCAAACACATGGAAGAGCAGCCTAGACCAGCAAGTCATGACTGGGGGCAGCCGAGAGCTCCGCTACCCCAACAAAGGCAAATTCAGGAAGAAGTAGAGAGACTCTTGACCAAGAGATTACATGATTTCCAACGCAATGAGGTCACCGACGAGGCACTACGACGGAACATAACCAACATAAGCAGGTCACCCTTCACGGAGGAGATCGAGCAGGCAGAGCCTCCACGCGAGTTCAGCATGCCACATTTCACATCTTTCAAAGGGGATGAAGACCCGGAGAGACACTTAAAACGTTACCAAAGTGCAATGATCCTTTATCGAAACAACGATGATCTCATGTGCAAGATATTTGCCACCACCCTACAAGGCGAGGCGCAAGATTGGTTTTACACCCTGCCGCTACAATCCATCCGGAATTTCTACAAACTTTCTTTGGCTTTCACCAAAGAATATTCATCCTATCGCTCGATCAAAAAGAAGTCTAACCATTTGTTTGACGTCAAGAAGAACCCAAAGGAGTCGCTTCGCGACTATGTGAGGAGGTTCAAAGTAGAGAAGGTAAAAATAGTCGGATGCAACGACTCGATAGCTAGAGCAGCCTTCCAAAAAGGACTTCCAGCAGACCACCCGCTATTCGGAAAATTGATCACGAAAGAAGATCTAACTCTGGCAGACTCTTTTACTTTAGCAGAGAAACATGCACTTTGGGATGAGGCTCGCCAATGCATATTCAAGGACTTGAAGAAGTACCCGACATCACCTCCCTAGAAGCAGCGGAGGACTTATTCGCATGTTTGACGGTATCTAAAGTAGCAATAAGCTCTACCATCATGCGAGAAGAGCTGGGGGCCCGACTACCTGTATTCTACAGTTACCTGCAGTCATCATCATGACGCACTATTCCGCAGAATCCAAACCGGCGATGATAAAGGCGTAGACCCTGGCAGATGCAAAGTTTTCTGACGAACGTAACAACTCGGCCCAACGATGCCCCGAAGGCAGTCGATCACACTTTAGCCGCACATATTCCCTCAATGGAGATTTCTGGCATTCGCATGTCAACGGCGCATCCAACTACAAAGGCTCGCGAGCAGCCGTGGTTCGTGGCAACTGACTACTTCACCAAATAGGTGGAAGCAGAGCCCATGACGACCACGATTCAGACGGACATAGAGCGCTTCATATGGAGGAATATCATTTACCGATTTGGCATCCCTTAATCCATCGTCACCAACAACGGCCTGTAATTCGTGGGCAAAAATTTGGCGAAGTTCTTAAAAAAATATGGCATCAAGCAGCATATGTCCATGCCGAGATATCCTCAAGGCAATAGGCAAGCCGAAACACCCAAAAAGATGGATCTCATATGGGAAGGTCTATAAAAGCTCAGCAGAATAGGCGGCAAGAGTAATTATACCCTCGTTACCATGAAACGATAAAAAGATCGAAAAATAGTGGAGCGCCTACAATTTGAAGAAGTACCATGTGTGACCTCCCACTACATCAAAGCCCGAAGACTCAAGAAGCTCGACGGGCACCACCTCACAAGTCGAGGACTATCCAGTTGTTATGCAGTTCCTACCTTACAGCTAAGTTCTCGTTCGTTTCCCTCGTTTTTCAATGAGGAATTCAGAAGTAATCACTACTTGGCTCGGCTGCATGCTTATAACAACTGATCACTCCGGCACTTCAAAAGAAGACTGCGCCCTTCTTAGGGACCCATCGTAGGAATTGCGCCCCCCGAGGGACCAACCATGCTCTCCAGTACGAGAGGGTAAACTAATTGCTCTCCAGTGCGAGAGGGTAAACCAATTCCCCGACACCCATATGGGTCAGCTCTCCAAGATTGGAGGATAAACTTTACACTCCGAATATCCAGACGTGGATGAGCCTGGCTGCCCTAGTATAACTAGATGCACGATGGCTTGCACCGGGATTCCTAGAAGTAGCCGCAATGGTCTTTTTCAAGGCTTAGCTAACTGAAGGATTTTGGGTCTCTTGGCCTAATCCGTGGGGAACCGGGCCCTAGAGACGGAGATGACACATTACGCAGTACATTCAATGGACGGCTGCCCTGGAATCCTAAAGCTGCTACCGAGTGCACTAAGGTAGCCTACGGATTCCGGAAGACTGCCTACGGCTTGCCCTTCGAGCAGTAAAGCAGTGCTAGGCTTATGCAACCGCACATTCTTGTGAAAGGTTAAACAAGCTAGCGCGCATATACGAAGTTTTATCCACTGCCGACATGCTACGTAGTCTATAAGCTTCACCTCTGCCAAGCGCGGAACAACCTACACCAAGTCCTAAAGTGTTGTGGTACTTGCTACGCAACCTACGGAATTGAAGAAAGTCAAGGTTAACAACCTAGTGGTTACGCGGACTTGTCTGCTTTTGTAAGTAAGGCATCCGGCTGCCAACCCTATGGCTAACAACTTTGCAAAGTTCTACACCAACACCTATGGCTGCATAGGCTACGTGAGCTTGTCTGCTTATAAAAAAGTAGCATGCCTGCCACTGGTCTATTAAGTCTAAAGGTTAGGGCATGAATAAAAGAAGTGAAGATGAAGAAAAACGAAGGAAAACATGTTTATAAACAACTAGCAAAGGCCGAAGGAGTTCAAGCAAAACAAGAGCTACAAGGAAAAACAAAGAAAATCCTAAAGGCTACCTAAAATACTACACTACAGCAGCTTGGACATCCCACGACTACTCGGTTGCCACACCTTCAACAGTCGTAACGCTCTTAGCAGCGGCATCATCCGGCGTTTCACCCCCGGCTGCCCCAGTCTGGGCACTAACTTCTCCAACTACTTCACCAATGGAAGCCTTAAAAATAAAAGCAAGCAAGTCTTCTGGAGAAATAGAGAAGCTCATCCACTCCCTTATTAGCATAAGCAGCAAAACGAAGCTCAGAAATTGCAAGCTTAAGATCTTGAATCTGAGGCGAATCAATCTCAGCAGCAAATGGAGCAGGCTTTGGCGCCACTTTAGCAGCAGAGTCCACCTTACCACTCTTCATAATAGCAAGTCTCTACAAAGGTGAACCGGACTTGGCTCCCAAAGAACGTCCTGGTACAGACTTCGGCACTGGGGGCATGATAAAACCTTTACGCTGAGCAATCTTATCCACAATTGTACTAGCCATTCTCAACATGGAAGACGCCATATGCTTAGATCTAGCAGCCTTATTTTTCTTCCCATTGGAAGAAGTCATTTCAATCACATACCTCTCGGTAGCAAGCGGACCCTCATGAGCAGTAGAAGAAGTCTTTAGTTTTTTCTTAACTGGCATCTCATGAGCAGGCGGGGAAGATCTCTTCTTTCCATCTTCATTCATAGTAAGCTCCACGACAGCGATCAGACGAGCCAATGCATCCGCCTTGATCCTCTTTACCTCCTCTTTTTGGAGCAGCCCACCTTTCTTTCAGTAAAGAGGACTAAGCAGCCAACGACATTCATGATACTCAGCAGGGGAGCTCAACCCAGCATTCCAGCAGGCAGGAGGCCTGCATGCCCAACATTCCAACAGCCCATGAGACCCGCAATCTCCTTATTTCTCTCAATCGCCAGCCTGGCCCGAGTCAGGTCCAAGAGCCTAAAGGACATGAGCCATGCGGCTCGCCTAGCACTGCGCCCCAGCGCCACAATCCTCGACCCCAGCTGCACAAGCTGCCCTTGGCTCAAGCCAAGCCAATCTACCCAAGCAGTGGTCCCTGCCACGACATCTCCTCAACCCATGCCGAGCCAGCTCCTGGCCCCTGCCATCCGACGTGCCGCACCACCACGACGGCTACCCCGTAATAGCACTATCCAAGAATAAGGCAAGAAAAATTAAATTTTTCTTACATTGGTGCGGCACGAAGAAGACGAAGAAAGCAACGAAAGACGGTCCTTTGCGCGGGCAAGATGTAGAAGATTGCTAGAGGAGGGGGAACAAATATCCTCTAAGTTATCTCTCTTGTAGGGTAGAATAAATCGCTCTCCAAAGTTGATTTAATAACCCACTTAAGGTGGACTTAAATAGGCTTTGAGAGAAATTTATTTCCTTTTCCTAGAAAGATCTAATTTCCTATTAAAGAGAGAATCAACATCAAAATAGGAAGCAGTCTTAAGTTTCCTAAAGCAAGAAGATCTCTACACCTGCTGCCCTTTTCTGCGAGCAGTCCAACAGGTATGGGGGCATTTGTGGAGCCAAAAATATTCACTAGGCGACACGTAGACTTTTGGACAAAAGAGGACAAAAATACCCTCGAGGCATACCGGGTTTCCTACACGCGAGCAGTGGAGAATCATCCATCAACCAAGTCAGGAGTACCCAAAATGGGTAACAATTCAAAACCTATTTCATTCCATATATGTTTTTACCTCATTTTTTCCTTATTCAATTAGCCATTTATTTCAAACATTCCATAACATCCTCAACCAATTAATATAATCAATATATTAAAGGCTAATTACATCACCAAATTAAGCCAAAAAATCACCCTAAAGGCCGGTTATCCTTTCTCCAAAGGGAGCCGGCCATTTCCTTCTTTTTTCACCATAATTTTCCTTTTTTGTGACATTGATTAGCCAATTATACAAAAAACCACCAAAACATTCATTTTATGTTTAATAGCCAAATAAATTGGCTAATTAAACCTAAATCAAACCCAAAAAACCCTAGCCACCTCCTATCCCTATAAATGTACTCTCATTTCTCACCAAAAAGCCAATTCTAACACTTTGGCAAAAATCCCAAAATTCTCTAAACACTCTTTCTCTCTAAATTCTAACTTTGGCATCGGAGGTTCTTCGGCCAAAGCCCCCCCCATTCATCGTGGGCGCGTGAGGCTCTTGGCCTTAACCTAAAGTGTTAATTGTTTTGTAGGTGCAAAATTGTCCAAGATCAAGGAGGAAGAAATTGGCATCCACAGTCGTGACACCAATAGTTGAGGTAGTTTTTTGTACTTTACCCTACTTTTATTTTCCATGCTATAAGGTTCTGTTCCAAATATCAGAGCTTGGCTTAAATTGGTGACTGCTTCTTGGCTTATTTGGATTTGAATCTTGAATACTTGCATGAATAAGCTAGGACTCTGAGTGTGCAACATTCTTACGAACAAAACTAATCTGATACTGCAGCTAAATGCTCATACACCAATCTAAATTTCCAAAAAAAAAAGAAAAAAGAAATGAACCTGTGGACCTGACCGAAACCGGCCCATTTTAAATGGGCCGGGTTAGGTCCGATTCCTGTATTAAAATTTGTTGTACCCGTCCTGGCTCGGCCAGTTTCTTTTAAATACGGATCCGGTCCGGTCCTTTCAAAATTAGACCCAGCCCGGCCCGTGCCCAGCCCTACTCATTATTGCTTAAACCACACTCAGCTGCAAATTTCTCAATGACATTAACTTGGAAGGGGGGAGTTGAAGTGTGGCTACTACCTTTGCTTTGCTTCGAGTTGTGATGCCAACGGATTCTCCATTTGCAATTGAGGTGCTCATGACACTTTTTTACCTTGGTGGCGATGACAACTTGATTCTTCTTGGAAGACATTGATTTTGAAGTGTGTTTAGATTTCTTGAACTAAGAAAGAGATGAGAGGAGAGATTGTCCCACCAGGCATGCCAAATTTATAAACACGAAAATCCTGTAGCAAATGAATCAACACGTGTACAAAATAATTTATATTATATCAATGAGTTTATACAATCTTTTTACAACTTGAATCCTCTGATTCGATCTCCGAAATGTGTAGATGTGTGTTATTAATCTAAAGGTCGTGATGACTTGATCTCGGATGAACGGTTGCCACAAAGATTTTGGCTTGTGGCAATAGAAGAACCGCCATGGGTAATAGTGCTTGATGATTCTTCACAGGTTTGATGAAGAACGCTAAGAGTTTTTCGAGTCTTCTTCAGTGTTTGAGTGCTTGGGGAATTTGGATGCTTGAGAGCCTCAGAGTTTCAGAGCTTCAACTTCTGGAAGCAACAGGGAACGCCTAGACGACGTTTTTATTCCTGGGCTGCAGTAAGTAGATCGAGAGGTCGTTCCGCCCCTTGTCCTACGTGAATGATTTTCTGGACCCATTTTTTGTCTTGGAGCCTCGTATTTATAGACTTTTCAAGCCTTGTCTACATATGAATTTAGCCTTGATTAATTGACGAAAGAACCAGGACTTGATTTATGGGCCGGTTTGTGATTTGACTCTGTTTGTACCATACTTGACCAATCCTGAAACTACTGAGCACCGGTCAATGTTATACCGTCAAGGACCTAGAAGAGTTTCCCTACAACCAGGAGGCCAATCACAGCGCGACACGTGTCAACATCAGAAGCCAATCATAGCATCAGAAGCCAATCACAATACGACACGTGTCAATGTTAGAATGAAACTAGAAACTCTATTTTATAAATAGAGATCATTCTCTCACAATATTTCCTAATGTCATTTGTACTAAATCATTCACTAGTACTCACTAAATAAGAGCTTGAACCTATGTACTTGTGTAAACCCTTCACAATTAATGAGAACTCATCTACTCCGTGGACGTAGCCAATCTGGGTAAACCACGTACATCTTGTGTTTGCTTCCCTATATCTATCCATTTACATACTTATCCACACTAGTGACCGGAGCAATCTAGCGAAGGTCACAAACTTAACACTTTCAGTTGTACCAAAGTCCTTGCTGATTTTGTGCATCAACATTTGGCGCCGTCTGTGGGAACGACACTTACTCTCAATCTCTTCAGCTTTGTCAAGCTGGTTTCCACCATTCGTACACTTTCTTTTGATCAGGCATCCTTTTCCAATATGGGGAGTGAAGGAAGCCACAACACACAAAATGACACCCCTCTTGCACTTAGTGTGAAGCAAGGAAAGAAGGAAGGAAATAGGGTTGCTCTTCAAGCTAAAGTCGATGAGCTAGAAGTTCAAAACAACAAGATAGCAATGAAGAATGAGGTCCTCCAAGAGCAGTATGAGAAGCTTTTTGAGACGTTCCACAAAACTATGCGTACTCAAACACGCAAGCTTGTTGCCCCTGTGGACATTAACCATTATCTGGGTGCCC
Organism: Malus sylvestris; assembly: GCF_916048215.2. Lineage (NCBI taxonomy): Eukaryota > Viridiplantae > Streptophyta > Magnoliopsida > Rosales > Rosaceae > Malus > Malus sylvestris. Next base: position 32,422,400 of record NC_062271.1, read on the forward strand.
CCCAACACGGAGGGTCACCTTCCTTCGACATGGGTATCCCTGATGAGGAGTGAGCTAATCATCAAAACTTGATCCACATGAGACTTCTCTCAACCTAGCTGCTTCGACCCGAAACAGGAGAAGTGGAGGAAAACACCTCATTACAGAAGGGTTGGAAGGATCGAAAGCTGTTTATCATGACTGCCGAGACTTCCTAAAGCAACGTCGAGAGAATCCCCTCCACATATGCTCGAAGATCAATGACCCAAAGGTTTCTGAAAGACTCGATCCCCTCCCACGACCCAGGCTAGCTGCCAATCTTAGGAAGGAACGACATGTCCTAGAGGAACATGAAGGTACATGGAACTCTGAGGTATTCCGACAGACTCGCCCTAGAAGTTAGTACGGCGAGTCCAAGGAAAAATTACATGCCCTTGCTCAAACTTTCCTACTTCCAAGAGGCGATGGAGACTTACGAAAGAAAATCCTAGTGGTACATGACTCCACTCAAGACCCCCTTTTCCTATAGCTCATTGAGGAAGTAAACAAGTTGAAGGCCGAACGTCAGGCAGAGATACCTGACTGGAACCAACCCAGGCCTGGCCCTCTCACAAGGAGGATCCTTGACACCCCCTTTAAGCGAAGATAAAACAAAAGCTTGGTTTACAACTCTATACTAGAAGGGAGGACCTAATTGAACACCTTAACCTCTTTGAGTCCACCATGGCATATCAGATGCACACCGACGAAGAGCGATGTCTTCTCTTCCCCTTCACCTCTCTGGCGGAACTCTAAACTGGTATTGCCGTCTTCCACCTGAGACAGTAGACTCATTTGAGGAACTGAGGAAACTGTTTGTCTCTCAACACATCTTCCAGACCGATCGCTTGCATTTTGCAGATGACCTGTACACTATTCGCCAGAAGCCGAATGAGTCACTACGAGAGTATGCTGGTCGTTTCAGCCATGAGTATTCTCACTGCGCTGAGGTAGATGACAAGACTGCCCTCAAGGCCTTCACGACAGGCCTACTTGATTGTTTCTTCAAGTACATGATCAATGCCAACACTTTGAAAACTTACTCTGAGGTGATGGCACATGCTTACAACTATGCCTCCGCCGTGGCAAGGACATATCAAGGGAAACCCCTCACAACCACCCCTTATCAGCAAGTAAGGAGTGGAAGCCATATCCAACCAAATGAGAAGACCTTGACCTTTCAAACGGCAGCGGTGCCTCCCTCTGCCTTACTTAATACTTTGCCAAGTCAACAGACATATCAATCTTAGGGCAAAAGGAAAGATTTACATCTTCACAAGTCTCATTTTAAAAAAAGGAGCAAAGGACACTATCGCGATAACCAAGGTTATCGCCATGATAATCCCCGACCCCAGGCAGTCAACACAGTGGGTTAAGCATGTGTTAGGACAGCCCCTACCCCGAGGTATGAGGCATACACACCTTTGAACGCCACATGCGTGGCCATTTACCCCAGCATAGCACACTTGATACTGAAGCTAAAGCCGAGGCACCCGGATTATAAGCCCATGAAGAACACGGGCACGTTTTGCTGCTACCACTAGCATAACGACTATGATGGCGAGAAGTGTATCACCCTTCGTGATCATATTGAAGCTTTGGCACGTGAAGGAAAAATTGATCAATTCCTCATTCACCCTCCAAAGGGTAACCGTAACCAACGCCAGGTAAATGTGATATATTCCATAATTGGTGGCACACCCATATCTAAATCTTCCAACAGGGCCATGAAAAATAATGAACGAGCTTTACGGTCTGGCCACCAAGTGTTTCACGTAGAAGACATTAGGGGAGGTAAGTATCAAAAGCCTAATTGGGATCCAATATGTTTCTACTATGAGGAAGAAAGAGGTATCATCTACTCTCACAACGACCCACTGGTCGTGGAAGCTCACATAGCCGACTTTGAAGTATGATGAATCCTGGTAGACACGGGGGCTTCGGTCAATATCATGTTTGCTGAAGCTTTCAGGGTACTTAATATAGCTGAACACTTGCTCGATCGCTCAGTTTCCCCTCTGATAAGCATTTTAAGTGATATCGTGCAACCTTTGAGGAGCATACACTTACCTTTCACCATTGGTACAGGCCCTTACACAGCTACCATTCTACTAACTTCCTGGTGGTTGATTGCCCAATGACATACAATGTCATCTTCGGACGCACAGGCATTAATGATCTCAAGGCCATGGTATCCACACATATGTTGTTGATAAAATTTCCAACCCCCTATGGCAATGGTTACATCAGAGGAGATCAATTTAGTGCATGATCATGTTACAACACCTCGGTCAAGCAACAACATCTGCTTGTGCCCAAGGAAACCCTTTCTATACATGACCAAGTCATAAAGACTAGCCCAGACGAATCCAACTTGGATCTTCACAGTGGCAACAGTCAACCCGACGATCCTCGATATGACTCTTTCACCCAGCAAGCACAACCCGCTAAAGAGTTGGAGAAGGTCTCTATCTCAAAAGATTATCCGGATCTCATGGTGAAGATTGGCACCACCTTGTCACCACCAATTCAGTTGGCATTGATCTTTTTTTTGCAAGAGAACACTGAGGTCTTTGCCTGGTCATACGAGGACATGCCAGGCATATCTCCCGGTATCATCTGTCATCGCTTAAGTATTGACCCCAAGACCAAGCCAGTGAGACAGAAGCGAAGATCTTATGACACTGAACGGTACGAGGCAATGAATGCAGAAGTTGAAAAACTCAAAGGCATAGGCTTTGTCCGCGAAATCAATTATCCAACGTGGGTAGCAAATGTTGTCCTTGTTAAGAAGAATCCGACCAAGGAAAGTCTCATGCTCCAAAAGGTCTTGTGGAGAATGTGTGTCGATTACACTGACCTAAACAAAGAATGCCTGAAGGATAGTTTTCCTTTTTCTCTCATAGACAGACTTATAGACTCTACGGCAGGGTGTGAACTTTTGAGCTTCATGGATGCTTACTCAGGATACAACCAAATCCTCATGAACCCTCCGGACTAAGAACACACAACCTTCACTACTGATAGAGGACTATATTGCTATAAAGTCATACCTTTCGGCCTAAAGAATGCAGGAGCGACTTATCAGAGACTGGTCAATTTAATGTTCGTCGAACAGATTGGGAAGAGCATGGAAGTTTACATTGATGATATGCTAGTCAAGAGCAAACATGCTGACCAACACATCACCAACCTATATGAAACTTTCACCATTCTGACGAGGTATCGAATGAGGTTAAACCCCAACAAATGTGCCTTCGGTGTAGGCTCTAGTAAATTTTTAGGTTTCATGATAAGCCAATAAGGTATTGAGGCTAATCCTGAGAAGATCAAAGCAATCCTTGACATGAAGGAATCGGTAACTTCAAAAGACATCCAGAGCCTTACTGGTAAGGTGGCAGCCTTAACTAGGTTCATCTCTAAAGCCATAAACAGATGTGCTCATTTCTTCAAAGCACTTAAGGGAAGTAAGAAGTACATTACATGGACTGATGAATGTGCTGAGGCATTCAAGAACCTCAAAGACTACATGAGTAAAGCCCCTATGCTATCCAAACCTGAGGTTGGTGACACTTTCATTATCTATCTGTCGGTATAGGCTTTAACAGTATGTTTCGTTCTTATTCGAAAGGATGGAAAAGTCGAACAACCTGTCTACTACGCTAGCAAGGCCTTACAAGATGCAGAGACACGATACTCCAACATTGAGAAATTAACTCTAGCATTGGTCATGTCTGCTCGAAAACTTCGCCCATACTTCCAAGCACACTATATCATCGTGCTTATCAATCATCCTATTCGACAAATACTCCAAAGTCCTGACACTTCCGGGCGAATAATCAAATGGGCGATAACATGGGGTGAGTTTGACATCTCTTACCAACCAAAGCCAGCTGAGAAGGGCCAAGAGTGGCAGACTTCATCGCCGACTTCACATATCCTGTTGATATTGTTTCTACGCCTAAAGAAGTAGTTTCATTACCCTCGGAAGCTCAGAAAATAGAACCAACAGCCCCAGCATGGAGGTTATATGTTGATGGCTTGTCCAACCAACAGGGTTGTGGAGCAGGACTAGTCCTTACGACCCTTGACAAAGTGGCGATGGAGTATGCTATTCGTTTCAAATTCAAGGCGTCGAACAATGAGGCCGAATATGAAGCCTTCCTAGCAGGCTTACGTTTGGCCAAAATACCTTGGGGTTAAACGAATTGATATCTTCAGTGACTCCTAATTGGTGGTTAACCAGGCCACCAACAACTTTGATGCTAAAGATAGCTCCATGGCAGCATATCTAGCACAAACACAATTGTTGCTCAGGCACTTCCACTACCAGATCACCCAAATTCCTCGAGCGGTAAACAGTCATGCAGATGCTTTGGCTCGCCTCGCCTCAGTGATGGAAGACAAGATTGGGAGAAAAATTCAGGTCGAATTGTTGGCAGCACTAAGCACCATGGTTGCGGAAGTGTGCAACTTACAACAAGGAGATAGTTGGATTACCCCGATTTATAGATTCTTTGCTCATGGAACCCTTCCAAATGACAAAGTCCAAGCTAAACAGATTCGATACAAGGCTACCCGTTACTTGATCATTAATGACCAACTCTACAAGCGGGGTTTTAACCTACAATACCTAAGATGCCTTACGCCCGCAGAGGTGGAAACTGTCATTCGGGAAATACATGAAGGAGTTTACGGAGATCATGCTGGATCTTGATCCCTAGCACACAAGGCTTTTCGCCAAGGATATTACTGGCTAACACTCCACCAAGATGCCATCAGAATATCCCGCTCATGTGATAAGTGTCAACGCTACATAACTATTCCTCACTCCCCTCCCGAGCCGCTCACTCCTATGATCAGCCCTTGGCCCTTCGCCCAATGGGGACTTAATTTGATCGGCCCAATGCCTGCAGGAAAGGGCAAGGTTCGCTATGCAATCGTTGCAGTTGACTACTTCATAAAGTGGGCCGAAGTAGAACCCTTGGCAACCATTACTGAGGCAAAAATAGAAGACTTCGTATGGAAGAACATCATTTGCAGATTCGGCATTCCTAATACTATAGTCACTGATAACGGGCGACAGTTCAACAACAATGAGTTCAGGATGTTTTGCTTTAAGTTCAAAATCAACTTATGTTTTGCCTCCCCAGCTCATCCCTAGTTTAATGGACAAGTTGAAGCTATCAACAAAATAATCAAGTGAACTTTGAAAACCAGCTTGGATAAGGCTAAAGGTTGTTGGCCAGAATTTGGACCCCAAGTTCTTTGGTCATACCGCACTTCGTATCGGACATCAGCAGGAGAAACCCCATTCTCACTTACCTTTGGTACAGAGGCAGCTGTCCTAGTTAAGCTTGAGCAAGCAACGTTCCGAGTCCAGAACTACGTGCAAAACGAAAATGACAAACAACTTACCCTCAACTTAGATCTAGTCGAGGAACCCAGAAACCAGGCTCACTTGAGAAATGTCGCCTACAAGCAGCGCATCTCCAACTACTATGACTCAAGGGTCAAACCTTGTTCTTTCAAAGTGGGGGACTGGGTATTGAAGAAAAGATTACTCTGCGACAGAGTCCCGAGTGAATGAACACTTAGTCTATACTGGGATGGACCGTTTGAAGTTGTTGGCATCAGTAGCCCTGGTTCCTACAAGCTTAGAAGCTCCGAGGACAAGACCCTTGGCCATCCATGGAACATTGATCACTTGAAGTACTATTACAAGTAAACTCACATTGTACAACTGTTAAGCTTCAACCGTTCGGCATCCTATGTAACGAAGACTATTTGGCATGAATTCAATAAAGAGGTGATTTCGACAACTCGATCCTAATCCTCTTACATTCCTAGCAATGAAACACTCGGGTTCAAAGCTTCAACATGAATGCTTCCAACATGAAACAAAATCTAAGTATATGTCAATAAGACTATACAAATAAACGAACAACTTCACAGTATATTTGTTCAATCATACATTCCAACACATTCATACATAAGCCAACAGTGCTTTGAAAGGGTTCAACATATTTTGTGTCATTCGACACTTGCTACAATGTGCCTAGACACCTTGCCCTTATTCTCACCAACCAGGTGATGAAATATGAAGAAAGAACTCATCTTCATGCTACTAACCAGGTGATGAAATGTACGACCCGTACTCTCCTTTATGCCACCAACCAGGTGATGAAATGTATAACCCGTACTCTAATATCATTTGGCAACTTGCCACTCATGCCACTAACCAGGTGAAGAAGGAACTCATCTTCATGCCACCAACCAGGTGATGAAATGTGCAAACCGTACTCTAATATCATTTGGCAACTTGCCATTCATGCCACCAACCAGGTGATGAAATGTATAACCTGTACTTTAATATCATTTGGCAACTTGCCACTCATGCCACCAACCAGATGAAGAAGGAACTCATCTTCATGCCACCAACCAGGTGATGAAATGTACAACCTGTACTCTCCTTCATGCCACCAACCAGGTGATGAAATGTACAATCTGTACTATAATATCATTTGACAAATTGCCATTCATGCCACTAACCTGGGGAAGAAGAAACTCACCTTCGTACCACCAACCAAGTGATGAAAGCAACTCACCATTCATTCCACATACCAGAAGACGTGTGGTACAACTTGTACATATGAACTCCTAGCATTCACAAATAATCAAAAACCCTCAAGCTTGACAACTCAACTAGGGGAGCACTTATGCCCAACAAGAGTTATAGTCATCAACAAAGTCTTATTGCAAGCCAATAACAACTTCAGTGCATGGCATACGAAGATCAAGCTATTCAGCCCTCTTGCATCTGCTTCAAACATTTCCTCTCGGTAACAATGCAAACATTACAACTCGTAGAAAGCTTCACATACTCTTGATCACAACAGTGTGAAGCAAAACCAATTTATGGTGCCAACAAGAGCTTCATCAATGGAGGGCAACCGCAATTCTCAAAAGCTTCACACACTCTTAATCAAGACAGTGTGAAGCAAAACCAATTTATGGTGCCACCAAGAGCTTCATCAAAGGAGTTCAACCATAATTCTCAAAAGCTTCACACATTCTTGATCAAGACAGTGTGAAGCAAAACCAATTTATGGTGCCAACAAGAGCTTCATCAATGGAGGGCAACCACAATTCTCAAAAGCTTCACACACTCTTAATCAAGACAGTGTGAAGCAAAACCAATTTATGGTGCCAACAAGAGCTTCATCAAAGGTGTTCAACCACAATTCTCAAAAGCTTCACACACTCTTGATCAAGACAGTGTGAAACAAAACCAATTTATGGTGCCAACAAGAGCTTTATCAATGGAGGGCAACCACAATTCTCAAAAGTTTCACACACTCTTGATCAAGACAGTATGAAGCAAAACCAATTTATGGTGCCAACAAGAGCTTCATCAAAGGAGTTCAACCACAATTCTCAAAAGCTTCACACATTTTTTATCAAGACAGCTTGAAGCAAAACCAATTTATGGTGCCAACAAGAGCTTCATCAATGGAGGGCAACCACAATTCTCAAAAGTTTCACACACTCTTGATCAAGACTGTGTGAAGCAAAATCAATTTATGGTGCCAACAAGAGCTTCATCAAAAGAGTTCAACTACAATTCTCAAAAGCTTCACACACTCTTGATCAAGACAGTGTGAAGCAAAACCAATTTATGGTGCCAACAAGAGCTTCATCAATAGAGGGCAACCACAATTCTCAAAAGCTTCACACACTCTTGATCAAGACAGTGTGAAGCAAAACCAATTTATAGTGCCAACAACAAGAGCTTCATCAATGGAGGGCAACCACAATTCTCAAAAGCTTCACACACTGTTGATCAAGACAGTGTGAAGCAAAACCAATTTATGGTGCCAACAAGAGCTTCATCAAAGGAGTTCAACCACAATTCTCAAAAGCTTCACACACTCTTGATCAAGACAGTGTGAAGCAAAACCAATTTATGGTGCCAACAAGAGCTTCATCAATGGAGGGCAACCACAATTCTCAAAAGCTTCACACACTCTTAATCAAGACAGTGTGAAGCAAAACCAATTTATGGTGCCAACAAGAGCTTCATCAAAGGTGTTCAACCACAATTCTCAAAAGCTTCACACACTCTTGATCAAGACAGTGTGAAGCAAAACCAATTTATGGTGCCAACAAGAGCTTTATCAATGGAGGGCAACCACAATTCTCAAAAGTTTCACATACTCTTGATTAAGACAGTATGAAGCAAAACCAATTTATGGTGCCAACAAGAGCTTCATCAAAGGAGTTCAACCACAATTATCAAAAGCTTCACACATTCTTTATCAAGACAGTTTGAAGCAAAACCAATTTATGGTGCCAACAAGAGCTTCATCAATGGAGGGCAACCACAATTCTCATAAGTTTCACACACTGTTGATCAAGACTGTGTGAAGCAAAACCAATTTATGGTGTCAACAAGAGCTTCATCAAAAGAGTTCAACTACAATTCTCAAAAGCTTCACACACTCTTGATCAAGACAGTGTGAAGCAAAACCAATTTATGGTGCCAACAAGAGCTTCATCAATAAAGGGCAACCGCAATTCTCAAAAGCTTCACACACTCTTGATCAAGACAGTGTGAAGCAAAACCAATTTATGGTGCCAACAACAAGAGCTTCATCAATGGAGGGCAACCACAATTCTCAAAAGCTTCACACACTCTTGATCAAGACAGTGTGAAGCAAAACCAATTTATGGTGCCAACAAGAGCTTCATCAAAGGAGTTCAACCACAATTCTCAAAAGCTTCACACACTCTTGATCAAGACAGTGTGAAGCAAAACCAATTTATGGTGCCAACAAGAGCTTCATCAATGGAGGGCAACCACAATTCTCAAAAGCTTCACACACTCTTGACAAGACAGTCTGAAGCAAAATTAATTTATGGTGCCAACAAAAGCTTCATCAATGGAGGGCAACTACAATTCTCAGACCTTCGAAACAAATTCAATTTATATGGTTCATCCAAACCTTCGACTATTACAAGGTGTGGCTTGCATCACAATCTCTTGTTCAACAGTGTGGAAGCAAAATTTGTATATGTTGTGTCTCCCACATTTTCAAATTTCTAGTTTCCCAAAAAAAAAAAAAAAAAAAAAAAAAAGGAAATTCAACAAAGCTTCATCAATGGAGGACAACTACAAATTCTCAAAAACTTCACACTATCTTGATCAAGATAGTGTGAAGCAAAATCAATTTATGGTACCCAACAAAAACTTCAACTCCAAAGCTTCACCTATAAAGCTTCAACTCTAAAGCTTCAACTCCAAAGCTTCACCTACAAAAGCTTCAACACAAAAGCTTCACCCACAAAAGCTTCAACACAAAAGCTTCACCTGCAAAAGGTTGACCCACAAAAGCTTCACCTACAAAAGCTTAACCTACAAAAGCTTAACCTACAAAAGCTTCACCCATAAAAGCTTCACCTGCAAAAGGTTGACCCACAAAAGCTTCACCTACAAAAGCTTAACCTACAAAAGCTTCACCCACAAAAGCTTCACCTACAAAAGCTTGACTCACAAAAGCTTGACCCACAAAAGCTTGACCTACAAAAGCTTCACCTGCAAAAGCTTGACCCATAAAAGCTTGACCTGCAAAAGCTTGACCCATAAAAGCTTCACCTACTAAAGCTTGACCCACAAAAGCTTGACCCGCAAAAACTTCAACACAAAAGCTTCACTTACAAAAGCTTCACACTATCTGTAAAAGCTTGACCCACAAAAACTTCACCTACAAAAGCTTCAGCTTGACCCATAAAAGCTTGACCCACAAAAGCTTAACCCACAAAAGCTTCACCCACAAAAGCTTCACCTGCAAAAGCTTGACCCATAAAAGCTTGACCTACAAAAACTTGACCCACAAAAGCTTGACCCACAAAAGCTTCACCTACAAAAGCTTCACACTATCTTGATCAAGATAGTGTGAAGCAAAATCAATTCATGGTGCCCAACAAAGTTTCAACCTCAAAGCTTCACCTACAAAGTTTCAACACTAAAGCTTCACCTACAAAGCTTTAAAAAAAAATATATATATATATATATATATATTTATTTATTCGAAAATTCGAAAAAAAAAATCGAAAAAAAAAAATTGCCTAGGCCTCATCTTCTTTGGACCTAACAACTTTCATAACAAATATATATAAAGAAGGAGTTTTGGGCTACCATTTAGAAAGGAAATGTCTCATTCGTCAACTCCCTCGACCGGAGACTTGGGGGACTCCTACCATATGCTACTGCACCTTGATACTCGGAAGTCTCACGACCACTCAATGACTTGGATTTTTCAAGTCTCCAAATCAAGAAGTTTTCCTCACTTGGGAAACTAAGGGAGCACTACCTCAACCTACATGCTTCACTCACAAAGCTTCAACAAAAGGAAAAATTCAAATAACTTAGTAAAGAAGGCCTTGGTGTATTTAACACAATACGTTGAAATGAAGCAAAGCTTGTTTATTGATATCTCCCATAAGTTACAAATATGTACATATACATGAATCAAAATAAACAAACAAGAGGGAGCCTTCACAAAGGTTGCTCAGGAGAAGTCTTAGCAGTCGGCAGAGCCCCAGAAAGAGGAGGCACCAGAGGGTGATTATTCGGAGCCTCAATACTAGGCAGAACCCCAGAAGGAGAAGGCACCAAAGGTTGATCATTTGGAGCTTCATTACGCGGTACAGCCCCAGAAGACGAAAGAAATAAATGCATTTGGAACAAACCCACAAACCTCTGATGATCAAGTAAAATCTGACCATCAGATTCTTGTAGCTGGTCGAGCTCCCTCTTCATGTTTGTAGCATAGTCATATGTGAGCATGTGCAACTGTTTATTCTCATGCTTAAGCCATTTGATCTCCTGTTTGAGACTTATCAATTCAGCTGCCAATGATTCAACTTGGCGGGTTCGAGCAAATAGGCGTTGGGCCATATTAGACATAGAACCTGCACACTGAACACTGAGAGCCAAAGAATCATTAACAGCCAACTCATCAGACCGTTTGGAAAATAGTTTGTTATCTTTGGGAGTGAGAAGGTTCCTGGCTACCACCGCAGTGGTCATATCATTCTTTATCACAGAGTCCCCAACGGTAAGATGACCAATAGGGGATAAGAAGGACGGGCGCCATATGTTGTCTTGAGAAGGCATGACTGCCTTTTCACCAAAGTTCAAGTCAAAACGACGGTCGGATGGGCCAGACATTCTCAGAAATGATAAAGGAGAAATGAGGTGCAATAAATCTCTGAAGTAAGGGGAAAATTCCTACAAGCAATAACTCTCTGAATGTACTCCTTGCACACAATTGGTGCCCTTATAAAAGAAAGGGCAACATGGCCGTTAGTTCAAAAATTGAAGAGGCACCACTCTCCGGATTTCGAAGAGGCACCACTTTCCACACGCAACATCAGCTCTTTGAGTACCATAGATAACTTTGCTAAAGATCTCTGACAAAGTTTAGACACATAAATTTTGAAGGTCCAGCTACCCTACTATTACCCACAAGGGTAAAGTAACAACACCACTGCTTGATAACTAGAAAGTCCCAATGTGTGTCAACCTCCGTGCTCCGTGGCAAGGCAGACTGACAAAAATGCCCGACCTTTACTCACATTTGAGAAAACACTCCCAACAAGATTGCTTGCTTAAAAATTGAAGAGGAACCACTTTCCGAATCTCGAGAGCCAGACTCCTAACAGGATTACTTTCTAAAAAATCGAAGAGACATTGCTCTCCGAATCTCAAGAGTCAGACTCCCAACAGAATTGCTTTCTCAAAAATCGAAGAGGCACCGTTCTCTGAATCTCGAGAGCCAGATCCTCGACGGGATTGCTTGTTCGAAAATCGAAGAGGCACCGCTCTCTGAACTTCGAGAGCCAAATTTCCTTGGATAAAGCTTGTCTGCAATCTTCACACGCAACATCAGCTTTTCAGATACCACATACCACTTTTTCAAAGTGTTGTGACAAAGTTAAAACATGTGAAGCTTGTAGCTCCCACTACATTGCTACGACCAAGAAGGGTAAAGGAATAGCATTACTACTTGTTATTAGGGAGACTCCTATATATGTCGACCTTCATCCTCCACGGACAGGCAGACCTGCAAAAATGCTCAACCCTTCCTCATATCTGAGAGGGCACTCCCAACAAACCCTCTCGAAATACTCAGCTTTCTTCCCTCTAATAATACCTATGCAAACCAGTCACACCAGAGTAAGAGTATCTCATATCATCAGGGTCAAAAGCAAGAGTATCCTATATCATGCTTTTTCCCTGTCTTTTCCTTTGCCCTTGTTCTTACCTGCAAGACAAGGAGAAAGAGAGCAATCAGTCAGTACTTGGAATCAAGCTTCCAGTCAGGAACTGACTGCCTAGAACCCCTTGCCTGATTACTTACCTGGCATTGCTCTCGAGTACTCATCTTCAACATCTTATGCTTCTAGAAAAGATACCACATCTGCCTAAGGAACATATAGAGCAAGTGAAAAGGATACAAGGAAGCATGTGAAGACAAACACAACAGAACATATGCCGATTCATCTATTACTTCGTCAACAGCAAAAGTATCCCATATCATCAAGGCCGAATGCACTCTTGATTTGATGGACTTGTTTTGACCCTCAAATTCTTGAGTCAGCCTTATACTCTGGAGGAAACCAGAAAACCCTCCAGCCCAGTTCAAGAATAAGCTTGTGGAAAGTTACTTATTTAAAAGCAGAAGTATCTCATATCATCTCTTCTCCATTTACTTCTCCTTATCCTTGTTGCTGTTTACGACACAAGGAGAATGAGAACAATCAACCGGAAGTCGAAGTCAAACCTCCGTTCTAGGTTGCTTTCTTGGAAGTCTGATTGCTTACCTTGTCTGTTACCTCTTTTGGCAAATCTCCTAGCTTGGCGACTTGGGGCACTCCTACTATAGGGTTTTGTATCGCACTTGATCAAGCCCGAAACTATAAGTAAGCTTCAAGTGAAATTGATACATTACCTTATGCATCTTCATCGGTTAAAGATACCACCCCTGGATGGAGGAAAATTACTTCTAGGGAAGATGTCACATCTATGTATGAGACAGATAAGGCAAGTGAAAATGATACCACACTTCGGTACTTAGAAGTTTCGTGATTACTCAATGGCTTGGATCTTGCAAGTTCCTAACCGAGGAGCTTCCCTCACTTGGGAACTTAGGGGAACACTATTTGTACCATACTTGACAAATCCTGAAACTACTAAGCACCGATCAACGTTATACCGTCAAGGACCCAGAAGAGTTTCCTTACAACCGGGAGGCCAATCACAGCACGACACGTGTCGACATCAGAAGCCAATCATATCGCGACACGTGTCAACATCAGAAGCCAATCACAACACGACACGTGTCAATGTCAAAATGAAACTAGAAACCCTCTTCTATAAATAGAGATCATTCTCTCACAATATTTCCTAATGTCATTTGTACTAAATCATTCACTAGTACTCACTAAAGGAAAGCTTGAACCTATGTACTTGTGTAAACCCTTCACAATTAATGAGAACTCCTCTACTCCGTGGACGTAGCCAATCTGGGTGAACCACGTACATCTTGTGTTTGCTTCCCTGTCTCTATCCATTTACATACTTATCCACACTAGTGACCGGAGCAATCTAGCGAAGGTTACAAACTTAACACTTTCTGTTGTACTAAAGTCCTCGCTGATTTTGTGCATCAACAGACTCCATCAATCAACATTTGATTTAATTTAATTAAGGGAATTGTTATTAGCACTACAAAAATCTCATTATACACTCCTCACAAGTGTATGTTTCTTTCTAATTATAGAAAGTTTGGAGTGCCAATAACAATTTCCTTAATTAAAATCAAATAATTTATTTTTGTCAAGTGCTAACACGTATCATTCTTGATGACTCATCCGATTTTGATGAGTCACATTCACATGTACAATTTGTGAGACGCATGGTGTCTACCGCGTATGCTCTGACATGTTGAAACTTTAATATGTTAATGAACATTTATTTCACGGAAATTTCGATGTTTACAACCATTGTTTGGAATTTTTTTGTTTAAAAAAAGATGGTCTCACTAACATTACCCAACTTAAAATCTACCAAGCTACTATGGATCTAAACAACTACATCATCATCATTTGGTTGGCTGCAGTAAAATTATTTAGCGGTTGAATGGGAGATAAATAAACAATTCTAATTGTAGGATACAATTACTGGATATGAAATGGAAAACATGAAAAAGTTAAGCATATATTGGTGAAAAAATAGGTGTTGAGAGTTGTCCCACATTGGTGAGGGACAAGGTTTACTATGTGCTTATATGATCTTGGGCTACTCCCCATATTGCCAATTGGTTTTATGGTGGAACCCCAATTTCATCATGGTATCAAAGCAAGGTTGTCCACGTGTGAAGCCCAACAGCCACACGTGCTCTACGTCACCCAATTGTTGTTCACGTGTAGGCTTGAAAATCCGTTACACGTGCGGGGGTGTGTTGAGAGTTGTCCCACATTGGTGAGGGACAAGGTTTACTATGTGCTTATATGATATTGGCCTACTCCCCATATTGCCAATTGGTTTTATGGTGGAACCCCAATTTCATCAATAGGGTCTAATTGCTATATTAAATCACATAGAAAATCAAGAAATAATTTGTGCAATTATATATGAAAATAATGCATGCACATAAGTAACCAATGTTAAATGAACATGACATAATGGATTAGAAAAATCTGGAAAATACGATTGAGGTAAGTGTTGGACAATTTGTTCTTAAGGCAAGTTTACGTTCCACTATGGTGTCTCCCAACAATGACCATGTCCTTGTAATAGTAGCATTCCAAATCGCAAAGCTCTATGAACCATGATTGTGTTGAAAACTCTCTCATATGAACTCAATGAGACTCTCTAATATTTATTGCACTATATATATAATTACATGTATGATAAAATGTTGTTTTACAATTATAGGGGCCTTCCCTATTTGTAGAAGTTGAGATATCTTTGGAAGTATGTGATTATTCATGAAGAGTCAAAAGTTGCAACTCTTCATTAGGATAGACACATATTTTTCACTAAAAGACATCACTTATAATTTCCATTCAATTAATAAATTTAAGATAATAATAAATTTTCCAACATATATATATATATAAGTACGCGTCTTGTATGCATGCATGTTTGAGAATTGGAGGTCCATTGCCCATTGTACGTAGTCTTAGCTAGCATGAGTACCGTACATTCTTCGAAGACCAGAGTTTTCATTAATCAGAAACCGCGCACTGGGTTTTTTTATGATCTTTTATTTCTTCATGATGAGTAACTGCTTTTCTAGCATTCATCACTCTCTGCACTATTCTGCTTCCCAGAACTTGGGTTCCGTTGTTTCCTGTTTGAATTCTTCCTTTTAGACTTGGAGTACTATTCAAACTGCCGTGAAGTGCTATTGTAGTAGTAGCAGTAGTAGTAATCTCCTGCACCTGCATCGTGCGTTCCAGTACTTTCCGACCCCTACAGACGCTTGGTGAGCATGACTGCCTCCTTATCGGTTTTGAAGCAGTTTCTGGTGCAGCTGCTTTGGTCGGGATCAGGTGAGTGGGCATCGTACTGGTTCGACCTCGTCCTCCTCGTGTAGCAGAAGTCGAGCGTTGTTCTGTCCTCACACTATCTGGTTTCTCGTTAGAAAATCTAGCTACAATTAGAGGATCAGGGGAGGCAGCAGAGACACATGTAGTAGTTGTTGTTGACGTCGTTGGCTTTGTTTTTGAATATTCCATCTTCAGTACTCCTCCCAATCCCATGGCCATGCCCGACGAGGATAAGAAATCTATTGGAGCTGATGTTTCACCGACCGCGTTATTATTTGCTGATCTTTTTGCTCTTGTGTCAACGGATGCTGATGACCTAATAATATTAGCATTCGTTGCTGGTTTCTGGTTCGGACGAGGATCAACTCCAATTGGTGTCGTTCTGTTTTTTGTTTGAGCCTTGGATGACACAATTGTGCCAGTGCTGCTGCAGATGCTTCGTCTTTGACTCGGGGTGACACTTCTCCTCACCGGGATTTTCGGTTTTGGGTTCGGAGATTTTGGTCTCCCATTTCTTGGCTCAACTGCCTCTATGTTGCAATTGCTACCTGCAAACTGGTTTCATCCATGTTTTTTATTAGTAATTCCTTTCATTAGTTAATATGGCATGCGAATGACCTCTAAATTATGATCAAGTCGGAGCTTTGTCTCTAGAATTAGAAATCCGTGATATTTTTGCCATAATGTGGGGCATTAATTGTTTTAGCCAATTACCTTCATGTTTTTGTCTTAAATTGCAAACGTAGAAGCACGTGATCAACTTTTAAAGTAAGGTTGTGTTGACTGAAAAATAACCACGTGAATAATTAGATAAAAATGCTAACAAAATCAGTTAAAAGAACCCATTCTCCACATATATCAAATTATTATATCGAATGTTACGGATTTTTAATTCAAAAACTAGAACTTCAATTCGACCATAATTCAAAAATCGTTATTTCAATCGTCTAATGAAATTAGGTTTCACTTTTTTACTGACTAAGAAATTACAAAAAAATTTAAATTCTTAATAGCTTACTAAAAAGTCATTAATTTTCTTTTGGTTAAAAAACACAACCATTTCGATATATGAATTTTATGAAGGCTAATTATATATATTAACACCCCACAAATTGTTGAATAAACCCCACAAAATTAATACACCCCACATTTGCTTTTTCACTTAAAAATTATCTTAATACACCCCACTTACTTTCCCATAATACCCCCACACCCCACATTCTCAATATACATCTTATATTTTGTACATACACCCCACATTTTCTTTACACCCCACATTTCTCAAATCTTATAACACTCATTTTTAATTTTCAAGGATTGAATCTAACCATATGAACACTAAAAGATGAATATGAATATAGAAGTTTAAATAATGCAGCAAACGCAAGATTAAATAATTATCGATGTCATCGAAATCACTAAAACAATGAAAACTATGAAGTCTTACCTCATGTGAAGCTCCTGAAACATCGATTTTGTGTTCCATTAGTCAAAAACAATTTTTCTTAATCAACATGTTTGATAGTTGAGAAGATAAATAATACACTAAAAGTGATTTGGGGTGTATTTATAAATCTTTATTTTTTTTAAAACCTAATAAGGTCAAAATTGCCATTACATAGTAGAGTAAATAAGTCATTTAAATTTTAATGTGGGGTGCATTCAACATTTTGTGGGGTGTTAATATATAAACCCTTTTATGAATTTTGATAAAAAGAGTAAACCATAGAATTTGTCCTTAAATTTTCATCATAGTTTAGATTTCGTTTCTGAATTGATTTTGTGTTAATTATGGTATTTGAATTTAACGAAAATGGAGAGAATTAGTCATTTCATCCGAACTCTGTTACATTTTCTGTTATTCTATTTACGTGCATGACATCAATAATTTTTTTTTTTGAATAAACGATATTACCTATACGAAGTGTGAGGGAGTAGGTTAAGCCTCAAAATAGGCTTGCAATAATGTGATTCAAATTTGCTTTTAGCGTGAATCGAACCTATGATCTTTCACTTACAAGTGAAGAGGAATACTACTAGATCGCAGTACTAAGTGGCTCATTCTGCTTACATGCATGGTATGTGGTTCAAATTCGACTCAGTATTATGGTTTAGTGGTAGAGGTCTTAGTTTTCAATTCTCGCCAAAGGAAAATTCGAATCAAATTATTATGACTAGCCTAATGTAAAACTTAGTCCACACTTTAGTATAGATAATATCGTATATATTAAAAAAAGATATTTACATACCCGCGAAAGAGGTTGGAAGATTGGTATTTCCCTTTGAACGACCAATTCAGGGCCATTTGTGTCCATTTCCAGAGACGGGAAAAGAGGAGTTGCAGGCGGTGTTTTTAACCTTGATTGATGTACATAAGATAAGAGCATGCGCAACATATATATTAGCTACTATTGGTCAACAATTAGGCAATTTTAATGGGAGTTTTAACGAAAAGTCTGCGGTACTGTTCATTTTAACGAAAAATTATATTTTTATACTAAAAAGTCAAATATGGTACTATTCATTTTACCCTTAGGACCTCATTATTATTTTTGGTAAGTTAAAACTTAAAAACTTAGGGTTTTTTTTTTTTGCCAAACGATAGATTTTATTAAAGGGATGTGATATTCACACACTCTTTTTTACTTCTCTCACACCCTTTTAATTTTCGGCCGTCGGATCGGATGAATTGAAGAAGATCAAAGGATATAAATTAACAAGGGGTGTGGGAGAAGTAAAAAGGGGTGTGTGGATAGCACACCCCTTATTAAATTATATTTTAGATTAGTCATTAACAGAATTTTTCACCACTGTAGTAAATGATCACTTGCTTAAAAACTTAAAATTGATCACTCCTTTTCTCGCTTTGATTTATTTATTTTATGTCGTATCTCTCTTTAATAAAAAGCAAGAAACAAAACTGGAAATTAAATTAAATTTAGGTTGACATCAAATTAATGGATAAAAAGGGGATAAACAAAGAAGGCCTACCAATCATAGTCGTTCTTGTCGTTTTCGGCAAAAATTTCAGATCCCTTCTTGGCAGACGCAATTCTGTAGAGCTGATAGTTTCCTGCGTGCAGTTTTTTTGTTTTCAAAGGTAAATTAAAATGGTCTTTATCGGGCACTTGCAGTTGCATGTACACTATCTTTACTTTTTTTAATCATGAACATCGTACTATTTTTTCAAAAATAAAAAGGTAAATTTTATTACAAACAAAACAAATGTAGACGAGTTAGTGCTAGCTATAGTAAATGAATAATTAAAAAGTAACAAACAGCTAGCTAGGGCTAGCCATAGTAAATGAATCAAATTAAGAAACCGATGAAGCATATATGAAATATTCACATATAGTTCTAAAAAGGGGCAATTAGATTTTAGGGCCTATATAAGATAATTTTTAGATTATAACTTGAATGGGTTTCAAAATCTTATTTAAGTCCCTAATATAATATTCACCGCCACATCATATTACAAGATACCTCTATTACCTACCATATTTACAAACTTTGCCATTTAAATTGTCAACCTATTCTATAATTAAGGCTTAAATATTTTCTGTTAATAAACCATTCAAAATTAAAAAACATTTAAATTTTGATACGAAAGTCAATAAGATAAATCCAACTAAGGTAAATTATACTAATTTATACTTGCTGACAAACAAATTAAGTCTATAGTAATTTTAGGTCAGTCGCCTTAAGAAGTCGAAGATAGAAAAATCAACTACAAAAACAATAGGTTAAAATATTAAATAATAACCCTTAATATATATATATATATATATATATATATATATATATATATATCACAAAAAAAATAGTATAACAACTCCTTATTATCTATATATAGGAATTGGATAAGTGTCGGTACATATGTGTAGGTATATACGTGCACATAGGTACGAAGGTATCGGTATGGAAGTGCCGGTACATACATACACATAGGTACATACATGCATATAGGTACGAAAGTATTGATACGTTAACATCGGTACGGAAGTATCGATGTTAAAGTGTCGGTACATATGTACATATAGGTACGGAAGTATTGATAGATTAGCATCAAAAGAAAAAATCGGTAGATTCGATGTATGAGAAGGTAAAAATAAATCATCAACACTAGAAAAAAATGGTAAAAATAAATCATGCACTATTAGATGTATAAGAAGAAGAAAGATTAGATGTGGATGGTGGCCCTAGCCTTTTCTTCTTACACGGTTGAAGATAATTTTTGGGTTGGACAAAAAGTTTCATTTTTAAGTAGAATCATTTATGTTAGCAATAAAATGAAAAGTTATAAATAAATTAAATATGAGACATTATCATTCACTCAAGGATAATATAGGAAGAAAAAAAATTACATAAAAGAAATTAAGTCTGGCATTAAATATAAATGTTGACTTGGACATAAGTCAAATGACTATAATTAGTTTTTTTATCTTGGTTAAGGTTTTAGTCTAAAGATAATATTTTTCAAGGATTAATATCTAGTTTCCTATTCTAAAAATATGCTTTTAATTTGCCTCTAAAACTTAATATATATAGTAATAATTATTATACAGTTAATATTTGTATATATACACGTGCTAATAATATGCAGCAGTACCGTACGTACCATTTAGCTCAAACTCGTCCGAAACGGGTTGGAGGAGGCTGACGATATTGCATTCTTTTTCGCGCTTTTGCAACTCCTGGAACAGAATAAGATCTTGATCATGATATCTGTCGTCCTTCCGTCCTCCGTTGATCAAGGGCATCCCGGGAACTCTCCTCCTGGTACCACCCCTTAAGTTTGCGCCATTTGGTTTCGAATTAGAATTCATGGTACTATTTCTATATATCTACGGGCGCACGTTGAGGGTTTTGAGGGTTAGGTCCCTCTAGCTCATTTCGTTTTGATTAACTGCAGCGGCAAAATGCTTCTTGCAATTATATATATATATATATATAGAAGACGATCGATCCGATAGAAGAGGAGGTTTAACTTATAATTTATAAACATCGATCAAACATGGATGAATCGAGTAATACGCTAACCCCAACAGCTTCGGCATAAAGAGAGGTTGCCACGTGGAATCTTAGCCGGCAATTTCAGAGTCCAAGCTACACAAACACAAAGCGACAAAGTTTGCTTAATTATATCAAATGTAGGGGAGTTGCAGGCGGTGTTATTAATCTTGATTGATCTACATAAGATAGGAGCAAATTATACATTACACATAAGCTACTATTGGTCAACAACTAGGCAATTTTATAATTAGGAACTAATAATTTGTTTGGTAATAAATTAAAACTTAAAACTTAGAATTGATCGCCATGTAGTACGGTCTATTGGTATTTCTCTTCACTTATAAGTAAAAGATTTTATGTTCAATTCTCGCCGAAGGTAAGTTTGAACCACATTATTACTAATCTATTATGAGTTTAAGCACATTTCATTCTTTCAGTATAAATTATATCGTCCGTTCAGGCGAGTGGTAAGAGAGGAAGAGAGAGTGAGATGCAAACAGCGGGATGAGAGAGAGAGAGAGAGAGAGAGAGATGAAGGTGTAGGAGGGAAGTTGATGGCGGTTGGTTGAGTGTGGTGAGGGAGGAAGAGAGAGAAAGTGATAAGTAGATCTTACGAGTATTGAGGTGAGGGAGGGAGGGTAGTAGATTAGGGTTTGGCAATTAGGCTTATGGAAATTGGGCTTTAGAAAAAATAAATTTGGGCTTCATAGATCACAAAACCGAAACTAGTTTTTAGATTCTGTCTCAAAATCAAAACCCAAATCGGATCAGGCTGGGCTGATCGGTATCCGTTCGGGTTTTTTTTTTTTGTTCAACCGGTTTTCTTCGGTTTTACTAGATGTGTATGAATATTTTTTATTTTTGTTTTTAAAATGAGAAGAAGAGAGGGAGTGAGAACGTGGGAGCAGCACTGAGAATAGAGATTAGAAATATGCTAAAATCATATGTGGGTGAGGCTTCAATAAAAAACAATAAATTTGATTATGTGACTTTTTATTATTGTCCATCATTTTTTCCATGATAAAAAAGTTGTTTGTACCATACTTGACCAATCCCAGCTGCTTCGACCCGAAGCAGGAGAAGTGGAGTAAGACACCTCCTTGCAGAAGGGTTGGAAGGATCGAAAACCTTTTATCGTGACTGCCGAGACTTCCTAAAGCAAAGTCGAGAGAATGCCCTCCACATATGCTCGAAGATCAATAACCCAAGGGTTCCTGAAAGACTCGGTCCCCTCCCACGACCCAGGTTAGCTGCCAATCTAGGGAAGGAACGACAGGTGCTAGAGGAACATGAAGGTACAGGGGACTCTGAGGTATTTCGACAGACTCGCCCTAGAAGTCAGTACGGCGAGTCCAAGGAAAAATTGCATGCCTTTGCTCAAACTTTCCTATTTCCAAGAGGCGGTGGAGACTTACGAAAGAAAATACCAGTGGTACATGACTCTACTCAGGACCCCTTTGTCCTACAGCTCATTGAGGAAGTAAACAAGTTGAAGGCCGAACGTCAGGCCGAGATACCTGACTGGAACCAACCTAGGCCTGGCCCTCTCACAAGGAGGATCCTTGACACCCCCTTCAAGCGAAGACAAAACAGAAGCTTGGTTTACAACTCTATACTGGAAGGGATGACCCAATTGAACACCTTAACCAGTTTGAGTCCACCATGGCATATCAGATGCACACCGACGAAGAGCGATGTCTTCTCTTCCCCTCCATCCTCTCTGGCGGAGCTCTAAACTGGTATTGTTGTCTTCCACCTAAGACAATAGACTCATTTGAGGAACTGAGGAAACTGTTTGTCATTTAACACATCTTCCAGACCGATCGCTTGCATTCTGCAGATGACTTGTACACTATTCGCCAGAAGCCGGATGAGTCACTAAGAGAGTATGCTGGTCGTTTCAGCCATAAGTATTCTCGATGCGTTGAGGCAGATGACAAGACTGCCCTCAAGGCCTTCACGGCAGGGCTACGTGATTGTTTCTTTAAGTACATGATCAATGCCAACACTTGGAAGACTTACTCTGAGGTGATGGCACATGCTTATAACCATGCCTCCGCCGAGGCAAGGACATATCAAGGGAAACCCCCCAAAACCACCCCTTATCAGCAAGTAGGGAGTGGAAGCCAGATCCAACCAAATGATAAGACCTCGACCTTCCAAACGGCAGCGGTGCCTCCTCCTGCCTTACTTAATACTTCGCCAAGTCAACAGACATATTAATCTCAGGGCAAAAGGAAAGATTTCCATCATCACCAGTCTCATTTTAGTAAAAAGAGTAAGGGACACTACCGCGATAACCAAGGGTATCGCCATGATAATCCCCGACCCCAGGTAGTCAACACAGTGGGTCAAACACGTGTCAGAACAGCCCCTACCCCGAGGTATGAGGCATACACACATTTGAATGCCACATGCGTGGCCATTTACCCCAGCATAGCACACTTGATACCAAAGCCAAAGCAGAGGCACCCGGATTACAAGCCCATGAAGAACACGGGCACGTTTTGCTGCTACCACGAGCACAACGACCATGACGGCGAAAAGTGTATCACCCTTTGTGATCATATTGAAGTTTTGGCACGTGAAGGAAAAATTGATCAATTCCTCCTTCATCCTCCAAGGGGTAACCGTAACCAACGCCAGGTAAATGTGATATATTCCATAAGTGGTGGCACATCCATATCTAAATCTTCCAACAGGGCCATGAAGAATAGTGAACGAGCTTTAAGGTCTGGCCATTAAGTGTTTCACGTGGAAGACATCAGGGGAGGTAAGTATCAAAAGCCTAACTGGGATCCAATATGTTTCTACCCTGAGGAAGAAAAAAGTATCTTCTACCCTCACAACGACCCACTGATCGTGGAAGCTCACATAGCCAACTTTGAAGTACGACGAATCCTGGTAGACACGGAGGCTTCTGTCAATATCATGTTTGCTGAAGCTTTTAGGGCACTTAATGTAGTTGAACACTTGCTCGACCGCTTGATTTCCCCTCTAATAAGCTTCTCCGGTGATATCGTGCAACCTTTGGGGAGCATACACTTACCTTTCACCATTGGTACATGCCCTTACACAGCTACCATTACCACTAACTTCCTGTTGGTTGATTTCCCAACGGCATACAATGTCATCTTCGGATGCACATGCATTAATGATCTCAAGGCCATGGTATCCACACATATGTTGTCGATGAAATTTCCAACCCCCTATGGCAATGGTTACATCAGAGGAGATCAACTTAGTGCACGATCATGCTACAACACTTCGGTCAAGCAACAACACCTGCATGTGCCCAAGGAAACCCTTTCTATACATGACCAAGTCATAAAGACCAGCCCAGACGAATCCAACTTGGATCTTCACGGTGGCAACAGTCAACCTGACGATCCTCGAGATGACTCTTTCACCTAGGAAGCTCAACCCGCTGAAGAGTTGGAGAAGGTCTCTATCTCAAAAGATTATCCGGATCGCATGGTGAAGATTGGTACCACCTTGTCACCACCCTTTCGGTTGGCATTGATCTCTTTTTTGCAAGAGAACACTGAGGTCTTCGTTTGGTCATACGAGGACATGCCAGGCATCTCTCCAGATATAATCTGTCATCGCTTAAGTATTGATCCCAAGACTAAGCCAGTGAGACAGAAGTGAAGATCTTATGACGCTGAACGGTACGAGGCAATGAAGGCAGAAGTTGAAAAACTCAAAGGTATAGGTTTCAACCACGAAGTCAATTATCCAACGTGGGTAGCAAATGTTGTCCTTGTTAAGAAGAATCCGGCCAAGGAAAGTCTCCTGCTCCAAAATGTCTTGTGAAGAATGTGTGTCGATTACACCGACCTAAACAAAGGATGCCCAAATGATAGCTTTCCTCTTTCTCTCATAGACAGACTTATAGACTCTACAGCAAGGTGTAAACTTCTGAGCTTCATGGATGCTTACTCAGGATACAACCAAATCCTCATGAACCCTCCAGACCAAGAACACACAGCCTTCACTACTGACAGGGGATTATATTGCTATAAAGTCATGCCATTCGGCTTAAAGAATGTAGGAGCGACTTATCAGAGACTGGTCAATTCAATGTTCGCCGAACAGATTGGGAAGAGCATGGAAGTTTACGTTGATGATATGCTAGTCAAGAGCAAACATGCTGACCAACACATCACCAACCTATTTGAAACTTTCACCATTTTGAAGAGGTATCAAATGAGGTTGAACCCCAACAAATGTGCCTTCGGCGTAGGCTCTGGCAAATTCTTAGGCTTCATGATAAGCCAACGAGGCATTGAGGCTAATCCCGAGAAGATCAAAGCAATCCTTGACATGAAAGAACCGGTAACTTCAAAAGACATTCAGAGCCTTACTGGCAAGGTGGCAGCCTTAACTAGGTTCATCTCTAAGGCCACAGACAGATGTGCTTCTTTCTTCAAAGCACTTAAGGGAAGTAAGAAGTACATTACATGGACTGATGATTGTGCTGAGGCATTCAAGAACCTCAAAGACTACATAAGTAAAGCCTCTCTGCTCTCCAAACCTGAGGTTGGTGACACTCTCATTATCTATCTGTCGGTATCGGCTTAAGCAGTAAGTTCCGTTCCCATTAGAAATGATGGGAATGTCGAACGGCCTGTCTACTACGCTAGCAAGGCCTTACAAGATACGGACACGATACTCCAACATTGAGAAATTGGCTCTAGCATTGGTCATGTCTGCTCGAAAACTTCGCCCTTACTTCCAAGCAAACTTCATCATCGTGCTTACCAATCATCCTCTTCGACAGATACTCCAAAGTCCTGACACTTCTTGGCAAATGATCAAATGGGCAATAGCATTGGGTGAGTTTGACATCTCCTACCAACCAAAGCCAGCTAAGAAGGGCCAAGCTGTGGCAGACTTCATCGCCGACTTCACATATCCTGTTGACATTGTTTCTACGCCTAAAGAAGTGGTTTCATTGCCCTTGGAAGCTCAGAAAATAGAACCAACAGCCCCAGCATGGAGTCTATATGTTGATGGCTCGTACAACCAACAAGGTTGTGGAGCAAGACTAGTCCTTACGACCCCTGACAAAGTGACGATGGAGTATGCTCTTTGTTTCAAATTCAAGGCGTCGACCAATAAGGTCGAATATGAAGCCCTCCTAGCAGGCATACGTTTAGCCAAACACCTTGGGGTTAAAACGAATTAATATCTTCAGTGATTCCCAATTGGTGGTTAACCAGGTAATGAACAACTTTGACGCTAAGGATAGCTCCATGGCAGCCTATCTAGCACAAACACAATTGTTGCTCAAGCACTTCCACTACCAGATCACCCAAATTCCTCGAGCGGCAAACAGTCATGCAGATGCTTTAGCTCGCCTCGCCTCAGTTGTGGAAGACAAGATTGGGAGAAAAATTCAAGTCGAATTGGTTGCAGCACCAAGCACCATTGCTGCGGAAGTGTGCAACTTACAACAGGGGGATAGTAAATGTCTTGTGGAGAATGTGTGTCGATTACACCGACCTAAACAAAGGATGCCCAAAGGATAGCTTTCCTCTTTCTCTCATAGACAGACTTATAGACTCTACGGCAAGGTGTGAACTCCTGAGCTTCATGGATGCTTACTCAGGATACAACCAAATCCTCATGAACTCTCTAGACCAAGAACACACAGCCTTCACTACTGACAGGGGATTATATTACTATAAAGTCATGCCCTTCGTCTTAAAGAATGCAGGAGCGACTTATCAGAGACTGGTCAATTCAATGTTCGCCGAACAGATTGGGAAGAGCATGGAAGTTTACGTTGATGATATGCTAGTCAAGAGCAAACATGCTGACCAACACATCACCAACCTATTTGAAACTTTCACCATTTTGAAGAGGTATCAAATGAGGTTGAACCCCAACAAATGTGCCTTCGGCGTAGGCTCTGGCAAATTCTTAGGCTTCATGATAAGCCAACGAGGCATTGAGGCTAATCTCGAGAAGATCAAAGCAATCCTTGACATGAAAGAACCGGTAACTTCAAAAGACATTCAGAGCCTTACTGGCAAGGTGGCAGCCTTAACTAGGTTCATCTCTAAGGCCACAGACAGATGTGCTTCTTTCTTCAAAGCACTTAAGGGAAGTAAGAAGTACATTACATGGACTGATGATTGTGCTGAGGCATTCAAGAACCTCAAAGACTACATAAGTAAAGCCTCTCTGCTCTCTAAACCTGAGGTTGATGACACTCTCATTATCTATCTGTCGGTATCGGCTTCAGCAGTAAGTTCCGTTCCCATTAGAAATGATGGGAATGTCGAACGGCCTGTCTATTACGCTAGCAAGGCCTTACAAGATACGGACACGATACTCCAACATTGAGAAATTGACTCTAGCATTGGTCATGTCTGCTCGAAAACTTCGCCCTTACTTCCAAGCAAACTTCATCATCGTGCTTACCAATCATCCTCTTTGACAGATACTCCAAAGTCCTGACACTTCCTGGCGAATGATCAAATAGGCGATAGCATTGGGTGAGTTTGACATCTCCTACCAACCAAAGCCAGCTAAGAAGGGCCAAGCTGTGGCAGACTTCATCGCCAACTTCACATATCCTGTTGACATTGTTTCTACGCCTAAAGAAGTGGTTTCATTGCCCTTGGAAGCTCAGAAAATAGAACCAACAGCCCCAGCATGGAGTCTATATGTTGATGGTTCGTCCAACCAACAAGGTTGTGGAGCAGGACTAGTCCTTACGACCCTTGACAAAGTGACGATAGAGTATGCTCTTCGTTTCAAATTCAAGGCGTCGACCAATGAGGTCGAATATGAAGCCCTCCTAGCAGGCATACGTTTAGCCAAACACCTTGGGGTTAAAACGAATTAATATCTTCAGTGATTCCCAATTGGTGGTTAACCAGGTAATGAACAACTTTGACGCTAAGGATAGCTCCATGGCAGTCTATCTGGCACAAACACAATTGTTGCTCAAGCACTTCCACTACCAGATCACCCAAATTCCTCGAGCGGCAAACAGTCATGCAAGTGCTTTAGCTCGCCTCGCCTCAGTTATGGAAGACAAGATTGGGAGAAAAATTCAAGTCGAATTGGTTGCAGCACCAAGCACCATTGCTGCGGAAGTGTGCAACTTACAACAGAGGGATAGTTGGATTACCCTGATTTATAGATTCCTTGCTCATGGCACCCTTCCAAATGACAAAGTCCAAGCTAAGCAAATTCAAAACAAGGCTACCCGTTACTTGATCATTAATGACCAACTCTACAAGTGGGGTTTTAACCTACCTTACCTACGATGCTTTACGCCCGCAGAGGCGGAAACTGTCATTCGGGAAATACATGAAGGAGTTTACGGATCATGCTGGATCTCGATCCTTAGCACATAAGGTTTTTCGCCAAGGATATTACTGGCCAACGCTCCACTAAGATGCCATCAGAATATCCCGCTCATGTGATAAGTGTCAACGCTACGTAACTATTCCTCACTCCCCTCTCGAGCCGCTCACTCCTATGATCAGCCCTTGGCCCTTCGCCCAATGGGGACTTGATTTGATTGGCCTAATGCCTGCAGGGAAGGGCAAAGTTCGCTATGCAATCGTTGCAGTTGACTACTTCACAAAATGGGTCGAAGTATGACCCTTGGCAACCATTACTAAGGCAAAAAATAGAAGACTTCGTATGGAAGAACATTCCTTGCAGATTCGGCATTCCTTATGCGATAGTCATTGACAACGGGCGACAGTTCGACAACAATAAGTTCAGGATGTTCTACTCTAAGTTCAACATCAACTTATGTTTTGCTTCCCCAGCTCATCCCCAGTCTAATGGACAAGTTGAAGCCATCAACAAAATAATCAAGCGAACTTTGAAAACCAGCTTGGACAAGGCTAAAGGTTGTTGTTCAGAATTTGTACCCCAAGTTATTTGGTCATACCGCACTTCGTATCGGACATTAACAGGGGAAACCCCATTCTCACTTGCCTTTGGTACAGAGGCAGTTGTCCCAGTTGAGCTTGAGCAAGCAACGTTCCGAGTCTAGAACTACGTGCAAAGCGAAAATGAAAAACAACTTACCCTTAACTTAGATCTAGTCAAGGAACACAGAAACCAGGCTTACTTGAGGAATGTCGCCTACAAGCAGCGCATCTCCAACTACTATGACTCAAGGGTCAAACCTCGTTCTTTCAAAGTGGGGGACTGAGTATTGAAAAAAATATTACTTTGCGACAAAGTCCCGAGTGAAGGAACACTTAGTCTAAATTGGGATTGACCGTTTGAAGTTGTTGGCATCAGTCGTCCTGGTTCCTACAAGCTTAGAAGCTCCGATGGTAAGACCCTTGGCCATCCATGGAACGATGATCACTTGAAGTACTATTACAAGTAAACTCACATTGTACAAGTGTTAAGGTTCAGCCGTTCGACATCCTATGTAACAATGACTATTTGGCATGAATTCAATAAAGAGGTGATTTAGACAACTTGATCCTAATCCTCTTACATTCCTAGCAATGAAACACTCGGGTTCAAAGCTTCAACATGAATGCTTCCAACATGAAACAAAGTCTAAGTATATGTCAACAAGACTATACAAATAAACAAACAGCTTCACAATATATTCGTTCAATCATACATTCCAACACATTCATTGATGCGTAAAATAACTAAACACACAAATTAAACCCTCTTTTTATCAATTGTAGTAAAGTATGTAAGTAGGGATCGTTCTAGGCCGGGGATTAGGAGGGATTGCTAAATCACTTGGAAACTGACTTGAAAACGTGAAAACAAAGTTTAAAACACTAACTAGACTCAAAGAATGCAAAACTATACTTTAAAACACTAAAACAAACCAAAAGACTCAAAACAGCCCCTAAACACTCAAAACTACCTTAAAAACACAATCTGGGCAATTTTGGGACTCTCACACAAACTTGGACAAATTTTGGTTTTCTAATGAACTAAAACACTTAAAAACATAATCTAAGACAAGTTCTAATTAATATGACTCAAAGAAATAAGATGGGGTTGATTTTTGACGAAAATAATTAAATTAAGACAAGAACAAAGTAAACAAATTCTTAGACAAATTTGGGTGAATCAAAACACTCTAACACACAACCAAAACAGAAATTAAACACTTTGAAACAATAAAGTAAAAGGGGGAGGATTTTGGTTTTAATGAATTTGAAAACAAAACAAACTTTGTAAAACAAAACAGATTGTAAGTGAATTTGAATGAAACTTATGGATGGAAGATTAGCTAGGAGGTTCTTCTCCACATATGTCACACTTGCATACAAAACGATTTCCAGTTGCTTTTCGATAAGCTATGAATACTCAACGCCCCAAATTAACCGTGAATTGCACTAATTAACCCTCAGTTTTTTCCACAAGTTATTAGGTTGGATGATTGCATACGACAACCTAAAACATTCCCTACAAGTTCCCTACATGAATTGCATAATAGAGATACAAGCAAGAATCATTAAGTTCTATGAAAAACATAAGCATTGACGAGGCACTCGTTACTATGATTTGCATGAAACTTATGCCAAGAGTTTACTTAACGTGATTGTGACTAGCAACCTTCACTACTTGTGAATATAAGTTTATAACGATTAGGTGAAACTCCCTTATATTCTAGCGTCAAATTCATGCATGAAAATTAAGCGTGCACTCTTAACCAACATACACAAATTAGTTTTTATATGAACGGATAAGTAAATTGAATTCACAACTTATGAATCACAACTGGATGTAATCAAATCATATTGCAAGTATGAACATAGTTTCGAATCACCCCCTAACTAAGAGGGGTTTAGTTCCTCATACTCACAAAGCAAAGATACATAAAATTAGACATTAAAATCAAAGGAAAGAAAACACCTAAAATGCTCCAACTTGGTAGCAAGTGCATCCAAGATTCCTCCTTTCCCTTGCTTGCGGCAGATTGGGTTATGGACAGATTTTGGGTAGTTTTATGATGTAGAATGGATAGGGAATGGTATGGAAGGGTTTAGGGTGAGTGTGGAGGAGTGTTTGATGGTTGGAGGGTGGTGGAGAACTAGGCAAAGAGGGTGGAAGAAGGTGGAGTAGCTGTTATGTTTTCTAGGCACTAGAATGGTGTTTTTGGGGTGTTTTGCTTCCTAGGGTGTGTATGGACGAATTTTTGTGATAAAATGATGAATATGGGGGATTGTCCTTTGGCCAAGGGGTGTAAACATGTATTTATAGGCCCCAAAAACCTTAGAAAATCAGGTTAGGTTAAGGATGAAATGCATGACAATTTGTGTGTGTGGTGTGCAATGGTCCAAGGGTGAAAATGAAGTAATGATGCAAAGTGTGAAAGGTAAAATTGAGTGGTGTTGTAGCTAGGGAGCATGAATGATTGTGTACATTGCATAGAGATGGAAAATGAGGTGAAATGTGTCAACAAATGGGTCAAAGGTGCAACAACATGTGTTGCACATGGCATTGGATTCCAAATGTGAATGATGGAGCATCAATTGGTGCATGTAATGGATGTAAATGTTGTCTAAAATCTAATGAGTGAAGGGAACAAGAGGTATCAAGCAATTGAGTGTAATAATTAAATGAATTGAAGCATGAAATTAGAAATTATGTAGGGGACAAGAGTGATCAAGCATGGCATGGAATCCAAAGGGAATTCTATGTGGTTTGCATGGCAAGGAATGCAAGTTGGGGTGACAGATTTTTGGGCTGTTTTCTTCATCTTTTGGACCATAATTCTTTATATTCTTGGCCTCTTTAGTTCTCAAATTCGTCCATCCACTTGGCCCATGCATTTGCTATCCATTCCAAGCCCGAAACATGCTCCAAAGGCCTCCAAAATGCATCTTCTTGCATACTTTGTACTTAGAGTCTGAAAACACACAAAAATAACTTTAAACACTAAAATAACTAAGGAAATACAACGTAAATGCACAAGAACAAGCTAACTAAGTCGCATAAATATGCTCCTACCATTCATACATAAGCCAACTGTGCTTTGAAAGGGTTCAACATATTTTGTGTCATTCGACATTTGCTACAATGTGCCTAGACACCTTGCCCTTATTCTCACCAACCAGGTGATGACATGTGAAAAAGGAACTCATCTTCATGCCACCAACCAGGTGATGAAATGTACAAACCGTACTCTCCTTCATGCCACCAACCAGGTGATGACATGTACAACCCATACTCTAATATCATTTGGCAACTTGTCACTCATGCCACCAACCAGGTGAAGAAGGAACTCATCTTCATGCCACCAACCAGGTGATGAAATGTACAACCTGTACTCTCCATCATGCCACCAATTAGGTGATGAAATGTACAACTCGTACTCTAATATCATTTGGCAACTTGTCATTCATGCTACCAACCAAGGGAAGAAAGAACTCACCTTCATACCATAAACCAAGTGATGAAAGCAACTCACCATTCATTCCACCTACCAGAAGACGAGTGGTATAACTTGTACATGTGAACTCCTAACATTCACAAATAATAAAAACCCTCAAGCTTGACAACTCAACCAGGGGAGCACTTATGCCCAACAAGAGTTATGGTCACCAACAAAGCCTTATTGCAAAACAACAACAACTTCAGTGCATGGCATACGAAGATCAAACTATTTAACCTTCTTGCATCTGCTTCAAACATTTTCCCACTGTAACAATGCAAACATTACAATTCTCAAAAGCTTCACACACTCTTGATCAAGACAGTGTGAAGCAAAATCAATTTATGGTGCCAACAAAAGCTTCATCAATGGAGGGCAACCACAATTCTCAAAAGCTTCACACACTCTTGATCAAGACAGTATGAAGCAAAATCAATTTATGGTGCCAACAAGAGCTTCATCAATGGAGGGCAACCACAATTCTCAAAAGCTTCACACACTCTTGATCAAGACAGTGTGAAGCAAAACCAATTTATGGTGCCAACAAGAGCTTCATCAAAGGAGGGCAACCACTATTCTCAAAAGCTTCACACACTCTTAATCAAGACAGTGTGAAGCAAAATCAATTTATGGTGCCAACAAAAGCTTCATCAATAGAGGGCAACCACAATTCTCAAAAGCTTCCCACGCTCTTGATCAAGACAGTGTGAAGCAAAATCAATTTATGGTGCTAACAAGAGCTTCATCAATGGAGGGTAACCACAATTCTCAAAAGCTTCACACACTATTGATCAAGACAGTGTGAAACAAAACCAATTTATGGTGCCAACAAGAGCTTCATCAATGGAGGGCAACCATAATTCTCAAAAGCTTCACACGCTATTGATCAAGACAGTGTGAAGCAAAACCAATTTATGGTGCCAACAAAAGCTTCATCAATGGTGGGCAACCACAATTCTCAAAAGCTTTACACACTCTTGATCAAGACAGTGTGAAGCAAAACCAATTTATAGTACCAAAAAAACCTTCATCAATAGAGGGCAACCACAATTCTCAAAAGCTTCACACACTCTTGATCAAGATAGTGTGAAGCAAAACCAATTTATGGTGTCAACAAAAGCTTCATCAATGGAGGGCAACTACAATTCTCAAACCTTCGAAGCAAATTCAAGAATGTTCGAAGCAAATTCAATTTATATGGTTCATCCAAAACTTCGACTACTACAAGGTGTGGCTTGCATCACAATCTCTTGCTCAACAGTGTGGAAGCAAAATTTGTATATGTTGTGTCTCCCACATTTTCAAATTTCTAGTTTCCCAAAAAAAAAAAAGGGGAAATTCAATAAAGCTTCATCAATTGAGAACAACTACAAATTCTCAAAAGGTTCACACTATTTTGATCAAGATAATGTGAAGCAAAATCAATTCATGGTACCCAAAAAAAGCTTCAACTCCAAAGCTTCACCTACAAAACTTCAACACAAAAGTTTCACCAATAAAAGCTTCATCAATGGAGGACAACTACAAATTCTCAAAAGCTTTACACTATCTTGATCAAGATAGTGTGAAGCAAAATCATGGTACCCAACAAAAGCTTCAACTCCAAAGCTTCACCCACAAAAGCTTCACTAATAAAAGCTTCATCAATGGAGTACAACTACAAATTCTCAAAAGCTTTTCAACACAAAAGCTTTACCCACAAAAGCTTCAACACAAAAGCTTTACCCACAAAACTTCAACACAAAAGCTTCACCAATAAAAGCTTCATCAATGGAGGACAACTACAAATTCTCAAAAGCTTCACACACTCTTGATCAAGACATTGTGAAGCAAAACCAATTTATGGTGCCAACAAGAGCTTCATCAAAGGAGGGCAACCACAATTCTCAAAAGCTTCACACACTCTTGATCAAAACAGTGTGAAGTAAAATCAATTTACGGTGCCAACAAAAGCTTCATCAATGGTTGGCAACCACAATTCTCAAAAGCTTCCCACACTTTTGATCAAGACAGTGTGAAGCAAAATCAATTTATGGTGCCAATAAGAGCTTCATCAATGGGGGGCAACCACAATTCTCAGAAGCTTCACACACTCTTGATCAAGACAGTGTGAAACAAAACCAATTTATGGTGCCAACAAGAGCTTCATCAATGGAAGGCAACCACAATTCTCAAAAGCTTCACACACTCTTGATCAAGACAGTGTGAAGCAAAACCAATTTATGGTGCTAACAAAAGTTTCATCAATGGAGGGCAACCACAATTCTCAAAAGCTTCACACACTCTTGATCAAGACATTGTGAAGCAAAACCAATTTATGGTCCCAACAAGACCTTCATCAATAGAGGGCAACCACAATTCTCAAAAGCTTCACACACTCTTGATCAAGATAGTGTGAAGCAAAACCAATTTATGGTGCCAACAACAAGAGCTTCATCAAATGAGGGCAACCACAATTCTCAAAAGCTTCACACACTTTTGATCAAGACAGTGTGAAGCAAAATCAATTTATGGTGCCAACAAGAGCTTCATCAAATGAATTCAACCACAATTCTCAAAAGCTTCACACATTCTTGATCAAGACAGTGTGAAGCAAAACCAATTTATGATGCCAACAAGAACTTCATCAATAAAGGGCAACCACAATTCTTAAAAGCTTCACACACTCTTGATCAAGACAGTGTGAAGCAAAACCAATTTATGGTGCCAACAAAAGCTTCATCAAATAAGTTCAACCACAATTCTCAAAAGCTTCACACACTCTTGATCAAGATAGTGTGAAGCAAAACCAATTTATGGTGTCAATAAAAGCTTCATCAATGGAGGGCAACTACAATTCTCAAACCTTCGAAGCAAATTCAAGACTGTTCGAAGCAAATTCAATTTATCTGGTTCATCCAAAACTTTGACTAATACAAGGTGTGGCTTGCATCACAATCTCTTGCTCAACAGTGTGGAAGCAAAGGGAAATTCAACAAAGCTTCATCAATGGAGGACAACTACAAATTCTCAAAAGCTTCACACTATCTTGATCAAGATAATGTGAAGCAAAATCAATTCATGGTACCCAAAAAAAGCTTCAACTCCAAAGCTTCACCTACAAAGCTTCAACACAAAAGCTTCACCTACAAAGCTTCAACACAAAAGCTTCACCAATAAAAGCTTCATCAATGGAGGACAACTACAAATTCTCAAAAGCTTTACACTATCTTGATCAAGATAGTGTGAAGCAAAATCATGGTACCCAACAAAAGCTTCAACTCCAAAGCTTCACCCACAAAAGCTTCAACACAAAAGCTTCACCAATAAAAGCTTCATAAATGGAGGACGATCTCAAAAGCTTTACACTATCTTGATCAAGATAGTGTGAAGCAAAATCATGGTACCCAACAAAAGCTTCAACTCCAAAGCTTCACCCACAAAAGCTTCAACACAAAAGCTTCACCAATAAAAGCTTCATCAATGGAGGACGACTACAAATTCTCAAAAGCTTCACACTATCTTGATCAACATAGTGTGAAGCAAAATCAATTCATGGTACCCAACGAAAGCTTAAACTCCAAAGCTTCACCTACAAAGCTTCAACTCCAAAGCTTCACCTACAAAAGCTTCAACACAAAAGTTTCACCCACAAAAGCTTCACCAATAAAAGCTTCAACACAAAAGCTTCACCAATAAAAGCTTCAACACAAAAGCTTCACCAATAAAAGCTTCATCAATGGATGACAACTACAAATTCTCAAAAGCTTCACACTATCTTGATCAAGATAGTGTGAAGCAAAATCAATGCATGGTACCCAACGAAAGCTTCAACTCTAAAGTTTCACCTACAAAGCTTCAACTCCAAAGCTTCACCTACAAAAGCTTCACCCACAAAAGCTTTACCTACAAAAGCTTCACCCACAAAAGCTTCACCTACAAAAGCTTCACCCACAAAAGCTTGACCCATAAAACTTCACCCACAAAAGCTTCACCTACAAAACTTCAACACAAAAGCTTCACACTATCTTGATCAAGATAGTGTGAAGCAAAATCAATTCATGGTGCCTAACAAAGCTTCAACCTCAAAGCTTCACATACAAAGCTTCAACACCAAAGCTTCACCTACAAAGCTTTAAAATATATATATATATATATATAAATTTTTTTTTCTCAGAAATTCGAAAATTCAAAAATTCGGAAATTTAAAAATTCGAAAATTCGAAAAAAAAAAATTTCAAAAAAAAAAAAAATTGCCTAGGCCTCCTCTTCTTTGGGCCTAATAACTTTCATAACAAATATATATGAAGAAGGAGTTTTGGGCTACCACTTAGAAAGAAAATGCCTCATTCGTCAACTCCCTCGATCGTAGACTTGGGGAACTCTTACCATATGCTACTACACCTTGATATTCGGAAGTCTCACGACCACTCAGTGACTTGGATTTTTCAAGTCTCCAAACGAGAAGTTTTCCTCACTCAGGAAATTAAGGGAGCACTACCTCAACCTACATGCTTCACTCACAAAGCTTCAACATATAAGCTTCAACAAAAGGAAAAATTCAAAGAACTTAGTGAAGAAGACCTTGGTGTATTTAACACAATACATTGAAATGAAGCAAAGCTTGTTTATTGATATCTCCGATAAGTTACAAATATGTACATATACATGAATCAAAATAAACAAACAAGATGGAGCTTTCACAAAGGTTGCTCAGGAGAAGTCTCAGCAGTCTGCAGAGCTCCAGAAAGAGGAGGCACCATAGGGTGATTATTCAGAGCCT
Source organism: Malus sylvestris (assembly GCF_916048215.2). Lineage (NCBI taxonomy): Eukaryota > Viridiplantae > Streptophyta > Magnoliopsida > Rosales > Rosaceae > Malus > Malus sylvestris. The sequence goes on from NC_062271.1 coordinate 32,459,212, forward strand.
CATTACTAGGCAGAACCCCAGAAGGAGGAGGCATCGAAGGTTGATCATTTGGAGCTTCATTACGCGGTACAGCCCCAGAAGACGAAGGCAATAAATGCATTTGGAACAAACCCACAAACCTCTGATGATCAAGTAAAATCTAAGCATCAGATTCCTGCAGCTGGTCGAGCTTCTTCTTCATGTTTGTAGCATAGTCATGTGCGAGCCTGTGCAACTGTTTATTCTCATGCTTAAGCCTTTTGATCTCCTCTTTGAGACTTATCACTTCAGCCGCCAATGATTCAACTTGGCGGGTTCGAGCAAATAGGCGTTGGGCCATATTAGACACAGAACCTGCACACTGAACACTGAGAGCCAAAGAATCCTTAACAGCCAACTCATCAGACCGTTCGGAAAGTAGTCTGTTATCTTTGGGAGTGAGAAGGTTCCTGGCCACCACCGCAGCAGTCATATCATTCTTTATCACAGAGTCCCGAATGGTAAGAGGACCAGTAGAGGATAAGAAGGATGGGCGCTATATGTTGTCTTGAGAAGGCATGGTTGCCTCTTCACCAAAGTTCAAGTCAAAACGACGGTCGGATGGGCCAGACATTCTCAGAAATGATGAAAGAGAAATGAGGTGCAATAAATCTCTGAAGTAAGGCGAAAATTCCTACAAGCAATAACTCTCTGAATGAACTTCTTGCACACAATTGGTGCCCTTATAAAAGATAGGGCAACAGGTCGTTGGTTCAAAAATCGAAGAGGCACCACTTTCCACACGCAACATCAGCTCCTCGGGTACCACAGATAACTTTGCCAAAGATCTCTGACAAAGTTTAAACACATAAATTTTGAAGGTCCAGCTACCTTACTATTACCCACAAGGGTAAAGGAACAGCACCACTGCTTGATAACTAGAAAGTCCCAATGTGTGTCAACCTCTGTGCTCCGTGGCAAGGCAGACTGGCAAAAATGCCCAACCTTTACTCACATTCAAGAAAACACTCCCAACAAGATTGCTTTCTCAAAAATCGAAAAGGCACCGTTCTCCGAATCTCAAGAGCCAGACTCCCAACATGATTGCTTTCTCAAAAATTGAAAATGTACTGTTCTCTAAATCTCGAGAGCCAGATCCCTGACATGATTGCTTGTTCGAAAACCGAAGAGGCACCGCTCTCTGAACTTCGAGAGCCAGATTTCCTTGGATAAAGCTTGTCTGCAATCTTCACACGCAACATCAGCTTTCCAGATAGCACAGACCATTTTTTCAAAGCGCTCTGACAAAGTTAAAACATGTGAAGCTTGCAGCTCCCATTACATTGCTATGACCAAGAAGGGTAAATGAATAGCATTATTACTTGCTCAAAAATCGAAGAGGCACCGTCCTCCGAATCTCGAAAGCTAGACTCCCAACAGGATTACTTTCTCAAAAATCGAAGAGGCACCGCTCTCCGAATCTCAAGAGCCAAACTCCCAACAGGATTACTTTCCCAAAAATCGAAGAGGCACCGCTTTTCGAATCTCGAGAGCCAAATCCCCGACAGGATTGATTGTTTGAAAACCAAAGAGGCATTGCTCTCCGAACTTCGAGAGCCAGATTTCCTTGATAAAGCTTGTCTGCAATCTTCACACGCAACATCAGCTTTCCAGATACCACATACCACTTTTTCAAAGTGCTCTGACAAAGTTAAAACGCGTGAAGCTTGCAGCTCCCATTACGTTGCTACAACCAAGAAGGATAAAGGAATAGCATTACTACTTGTTGTTAGGGAGACTCCTATATATGTCGACCTCCATCCTCCACGGACAGGCGGACCTGCAAAAATGCTCAACCCTTCCTCATATCTGAGAGGGCACTCCCAACGAAACCTCTCGAAATACTCAACTTTCTTCCCCCTCAATAATACCTATGCAAATCAGCCACACCAGAGAGCAATCAGTCAGTACTTGGAATCAAGCTTCCAGTCAGGAACTGACTGCCTGGAACCCCTTGCCTCATTACTTACCTGGCATTGCTCTCGAGTACTCGTCTTCAACATCTTATGCTTCCAGAAAAGATATCACATCTGCCTGAGGAACAGATAGGGCAAGTGAGAAGGATACAAGGAAGCATGTGGAGACAAGCGCAACAGAACATATGCCGATTCATCTATTACTTCGTCAACAGAAAAAGTATCCCATACTATCAAGGTCGAACGTACTCTTGATTTGATGGACTTGTTTTGACCCTCAAATTCTTGAGTCGGCCTTATACTCTTGAGAAAACCAGAAAACCCTTCAGCCTAATTCAAGAATAAGCCTGTGGAAAGTTACTTCTTCAAAAGCAAAAGTATCTCATATCATCTCTTCTCCATTTGCTTCTCCTTATCCTTGTTTCTGTTTACGACACACGGAGAAGAAGAACAATCAACCGGAAGCCAAAGCCGAACCTCCGATCCAGGTTACTTGCTTGGAAGTCTGATTGCTTACCTTGTTTGTTACCTCTTTCGGCAAATCTCCTAGCTCGGCGACTTGGGGGACTCCTACTATAGGGTTTTGTATCGCACTTGACCAAGCCCGAAACTACAAGTAAGCTTCAAGTGAAATTGATACATTACCTTGTGCATCTTCATCGGTTAAAGATACCACCCCTGGATGGAGGAAAAATACTTCCAGAGAAAATGCCACAGCTACGTATGAGACAAATAAGGCAAGTGAAAATGATACCACACTTCGATACTTAGAAGTTTCGTGATTACTCAATGGCTTTGATCTTGCATGTCCCCAACCGAGGAGCTTCCCTCACTTGGGAACTTAGGGGAGCACTGTTTGTACCATACTTGACCAATCCTGAAACTATTGAGCACCGGTCAATGTTATACTGTCAAGGACCCAGAAGAGTTTCCCTCTAACCAGGAGACCAATTACAGCGCGACACGTGTCGACATCAGAAACCAATCATAGCGCGACACTTGTCAACATAAGAAGCCAATCACAACACGACACGTGTGAATGTCAGAATGAAACTAGAAACTCTCTTCTATAAATAGAGATCATTCTCTCACAATATTTCCTAATGTCATTTGTACTAAATCATTCACTTGTACTCACTAAATGAGAGCTTGAACCTATGTACTTGTGTAAACCCTTCACAATTAATGAGAACTCCTCTACTCCTTGGACGTAGCCAATCTGGGTGAACCACGTACATCTTGTGTTTGCTTTCTTGTCTCTATCCATTTACATACTTATCCACACTAATGACTGGAGCAATCTAGCAAAGGTCACAAACTTAACACTTTCTGTTGTACCAATGTCCTCACTGATTTTGTGCATCAACAAAAGTAAACAATCATGGAAATCAATGTAAGTTCTGTCAGAATTCAAAATCAATTTGGGTTACACAGTGAAGAGTACATAGAAGTCATGTGTCAAGAGATCGAAGACTTAGATATAGCCAGAATTGAGGCCTTGAACCAGATTCAGGAAGGGAAGAGAGCTATTGCCCGAGCTTATAACAAAAAGGTAAAGCTGAAGTCTTTCAAGGAATGAGATTTAGTATGGAAGGCAGTCCTCCCTCTAGGAGCTCAGCTTAGGGGCTTTGGGAAATGGAGCCCGAAATGGGAAGGTCCTTTCATTATTAGTCAAGTATTAGACAAAGAAGGATACTACTTGGTGGACATCGAAGGAATTGGCAGAAAATTCCCATCAATGTCAAATTCTTAAAAAAGTATTGTCCTAAATTATGGGATGTTAGGGATTGTTATATTGAAGAAGATGTAAGATAAAGCAGGCTTCGGGGTGCCGGAATGCAGTATTTGTTCATCAACCATTTAAGAAAACAGAAAGATAAAAGTTGTTAAAATGATGTTTTATTCATTTCGACAAATTGGTGAAATTTACATCAGATTCAGCTCCAATATGCCAGGCTCAATTCCTTCTAGTTGCAGTAGTGTCTCGACCAGTTTTCTGGTGTCTTTATGGACAAAACCCAATCAGGTGATCGGGTTGTGCGGCCAAGATAAGCATGTAGAGGACCCTCAATGCGAACCTTCACCAGGTATGATGGTGAAGTCCGACTTATCAGGGCAACTACCAGGATGGTGATCCCTCGACCAAACTTGTAAAAGTCCAAACAAGCTCAGAACGAGGAAACTGTCTGACCAAAGGTGTTGGGGATAGCAGGGTGTTTAACCAAAGGTGTTAGAGATAGTAGTTATTTGATGAAAATCCTTTTTCTCACATTTTAGGAAACTCCACGTGAGTCTTGAGGAACCTATTTCCCTAGTTTTAGAAGAAAACTTAGAATGCAGAAACGCCCGATGAAGATAAAGGGGAAGGTTGAAGATGATCTGTTAGCTCGGCATACAGAGCTTTTGGCTTAAGTTATTTGTTCAAAAATGAAGATTTGAACCGAAATTTATAAGAACATCAGAGGATAGCTCAAAGGTCGTAGGAAGAGCAAGAAACGCAAGATTGCATTAATCCCGTCCAGAAGACACAAGTTCCGAGAGCAGACGTACATGCACATGCGGCTATTCAATCAATATTGGCGTCTGGAATTCCAGCCTGAATATTAATTGAAAGGGGCACTGTTTGGGTTAAAACTGGAACTTTGGGCTTAAAAGGAAGTTAGCCCAGAAGAAGGTATAGAAGGAAGGAAGCACAAGGCTCAACCGAAACCCAAAAGGCAGAAGAAGCCCTTTTCCCGACTAAGTGCATATCACTTGAGCCACTTGCTCACCTACCTAGAAGTCAAGTGGTGTAGACTAGCTAGCTAATCAACCCAAAAGTACTTTACAATGGCAGTACAAGTAAAAAGTTGATGAGTCACTACCCTTCAGCCGCATTCGGGCAAGATCGATGCTACAGGCAGCCAAGCCAAATCATCTATAAAAAGGGAAAGAGAAATCAGAGGTAAGAACACTCAATCAAACAAACATATACACAAACTCTGCTCAAGCCAGATTTGCATATGAAGCTGTAGTCAGCACCAAGCCTTCATCATTTTCAGAATCAACCCTCACCAAAAGCCTTTGTAAAAGTTCTGCTACCTTGTCTGAATCTTGCTGTAGTATTGATTCCCTTCTGTAAACTCATATCCCAATCTCCCATTCTAGCACTCAAACCCTTTGTAAATCACAAAGAGAGGAAGTTGCAAGACGATCAGCCTTGCCCGACCCTCTTTGTTCTGTCTTTTCATTCATAAATCTAGTAATATGATGTATACTTCCATCTGTATCCAAGTTATTTCTAGCAAGTTTATGATTAAAAGGCTTCTTGGTTTTTGGATCTGGTCAGTTTAATGGTGCCCAACCATGTAAAAGATAAAGTTGGAATCCGCACTTATAGCTTGACCAGATCTAAGTTCTAACATTTCGGGCATACAAGATTTATCAATCAAAAGTCCTTGGTCTCAAGGCATAAAAAAGAACTTTATATGGACTTAACACATCCACGACGATCCTTGATAACAAGAAGTCCGAAGTTACTTGGGGCGCAAATAATTAACCTATTTCTTAGTTTTACTTCTGTTATATTATGATTGCCATAGAACGCTTGAGTCTAGAATTAATTCTGATGGGAAGCCTCAAGACCTATACTTAAGGCCCTACAAAAGCACCTATTTGTGTTCGTTCTGCTCTTCGGGCTCGGATGATTAAAGTATAACAGTTGTAATACTTCTGCAACAATGAACCAACCACTATATGTTCAAGTACTTGGTTAGTTTTGATTGCGAGCCTCAATGCCTACACCTAAGGCCCTACAAAGGCACCTTTCATAGCTAACTTGGTCTCTCGGGCATATACAATTAAACTAAACATTTGTTTTACATCTGTCATGCTAAAGATGGCAGTGGCACGCCTGAACACCTAAAGTTAATTTTGATTGTAAACCTCAAGGCCTACACCTAAGGCCCCACAAAGGCACCTTTAAGAATTAACTATGTCCTTCTCTTACAACCCACCAATAAGCAGAAGCCCGACAGACAATATCAACCGGCGCCAACCTCTTGGGGAGCTGTGTGCTAGTCGGCCAGGAAACGTCCCCATCGGAAATTCCTCTAAACGAACAACTTCTATTGATTTTAAATCTCATGGACCAAACTTATGGATGATGCAAATCTCAGGGACCATTTTGAATAAAAAGCCAATAGAAAATTGAGAAAATAGTAGCAAAAATTTATTGAGACATATACTATCAAAAGAATAAAATAATTGACAGATCCACCGCAACCAATCTAAAAAGAGATAGACAAACAATTACAAAACTACAATAACCAATCATGAAAATATTTTTCATAAATAAACCACACCTTGTTCTTGTAAATCAAGAACCCGTTCTTGGTAACCGACGAATGACGGCATCATCAAACATATTTGGTCACATATCTTTACTATGAGTAATATATATTGTTTTTTGAGGAAGAAGACGTCCATCATCTTCCCACCTAAACAAAAGAGAAACACTAATCATCCCGTTCTATTAAAAAATGTTTTTGATATTTGTGGAAATCAAATTATACCTGTGAATTGTGATCCCTCGTGCTAACTGACAAATATATCCACCTTCCTTGGTTTAGCCTCCGCTGGCATCATGGGAAGAAACTGCAAAAGGGACAAAATGGAATTAGATTTCCCCTCATAAGGAAGGTCAGATACCTTTAACATGGTTGTATTTCTGGTTGAAATGGGATGGTGATCAAACTCCTGAAATGCAATCTAAACAGCAGGCCCTTCCCTTTCCGACTGGACTAAATCGGGAAAGGGTCAGTCTCATCCAGAGCATGCCGCACATCAACCATAATTTCATCTCAATTATCACTAACAAACAGATAAATATCCTCCGTTAGCATAAAGACAAAAATGAGAAGACTTGTGTTCCTTCATTGATCGAAAAAAGCCCTTCACTTATAAACATCACACCCATTTTTCTGTTCCACAGTAAATGAGTTAAACCACCAAATGAAGCCAAAGAACATACATCATACCCATTTTTCTTGGTCTGCAGATTGTGGAATTTGTTGAAATGTGAACATCTATTTTTTAGCGCACCCTATTCCTTGAAGATTTTGCGTAAAATTGAACCTAATGTATCCAATAGTAAAATTAATGCATAAAACCAAAAAGAGGAGAGAGCGAATACCAATCCAATTCCAACTAATGCATAAAACCAGAGAGAGAAGAGATACCAATCCAATTCCAAACTTTGGATTCATGATTTGCTTGGCATGCAGTTTCATATTTTGTTTGAGAAAATTGAAGCAAGAAATGGAAGATTTCATCCGAAGTGGGACTGTAGTGGAGTCGGATTGGCAAAGTAGTGCAGAAAAGAACGGTTTTTTTTTTAATAAATTTTTTTATGAGGAGGAAAAACCGTTTGTTTCGCGAAGTGGTAGTGTAGTGCAATTGGAGGTTCTTCACGTCTTCATCCCTTCTCCCTTTTTTTAAACTTTTCCAACAATTTACCTTTTATTTGACAAAAAAAAAACAATTTACTTTTTAATTTCCAGATGACCTAACAATTCAATCTCTATTCATTTCTTGATCCTCCCAAATTTTATTTCCATGGGATAATGGAGAGGTCAATATTATTAGTCTTGAACTAATATTGTTTAAACCTCTATACCTGGAAGAGAAAAACACATAAATAGAGTGAAGCTTATAAACATGATGTTCTAAATCAATCTTGCAAGGAAAAAAATGGAAACTATAAAATAAACCTTGCAACATATATTCAGTATTTCTTCTTCTTTATTTTTGTTATTTTTTTTTTTGAAGGCTAATTTGATATTAAAATTGACCTAATTTGAGCCTCCAAATCATCAAGCTTGGCAGCATAATCTTACTAAACCAACTCCATAACCTTCTTGTGTTTTTCTTTCGTGATAGGTTTTCCACGGTCACCAAAGCTAGTATATTTCAATTGAAAACTGAACTTCAAAATATTAAGAAGGGAACTGAGTCAGTTTCTCAGTATCTATAAAGGGTAAAGGATGCCCATGATCATTTAGCTGTTGTTGGAGTATCATTTGATGATGACGATATTGTCATCATTGCTCTCAAAGGGTTACCTTCCGAGTACAATACCTTTAGAACTGTGATTCGAGGGAGAGACAATGTTATTTCCCTAAAAGACTTTCAAGCTCAGTTACTTGCTGAGGAAGCTGTTCTTGAAACCTCTTCACTGTCTAGCTCTTTTGTTCCTGCTATGCTAGCTCAAGGCCATGACTCTAAAGGGAAAGGATTACTACTTGCAGGTGATTCTTCTCCTTCAAATGGCGCTCAGTCATCACAATATCAAACTGGAAGTTCTTCTCATTCAAATAATAGTGGTCCCAACTATAATTCTGGAGGTTATACTAATGGTGGCAATACCTACAATTCTGGAGGATTTCGAGGCTCTAACTTCAGAGGCCGATCTAGGGGTCAAAATCATTTTGGGAATCCACGATTTTCTGGTAGCAATTACAATACTGAATTCTTGGTCCTGCAAGACCTCATGTTTCTACTTGTCCTGAGCATGGCAATGATGTGCCTACTTGTCAGATTTGTACCAAAAGAGGTCACATCGCCTCTGATTGTTTTCAAAGGCACTCTTCTACACCAGTTTTGTCTTCTCCTATCCAGTGCCAAATTTGCTGGAAATTTGGACACTCTGCACTTCAATGCTACCACAGGGCTAACTTTTCTTATCAAGGGAGGTCACCATCACCAAATCTCACTGCCATGAATGCCACTTATCAACCTTCTGCCCCACAAGAACAGTTTTTGGTGGCTGACACTAGAGCTACATCTCATATGACCTCTGAATTGGCAAACCTTAATCTTACCACTCCTTTCACAGGGACTGATACTATCACCACAGCTAGTGGCTCAGGTTTGGAAATATCTCATACTGGTTCTTCAACTTTACGAGCTCCTAAATATGTTTTTCAGTTGAAAGAAATTTTACATGTTCCAAAACTATCACAACATCTATTGTCCATATATCAGCTCTGTAAAGATAATCATTGCTGATTTATTTGTGATGATTTTTATTTCTGGATACAGGATAAGATCACAGGGAGAATCCTTATTCAGAGGCTGTGTAAAGCTGGATTGTACCCGATTTCTTTTCATATACCTCCATTCATACTCAAGCAAGCATATCAAGCATCTCACTTCCCTAAACAACAACACTATCTCACTGGTCGTCAAGTCAACACATCTCTTTGGCACAACAGATTAGGTCACTCTTCCAATCTTGTTGCTGCAAAAATGTTGGACCAATCTCAAGTTCTTTTTGCTTTAGACCAATCTAGGCATGTGTGTATCTCTTGTTTAGAGGGCAAAATAACTAAATTGCCTTTCCCTTTTCTTGCAAATAAAACTGTACAACCTTTAAAAGTCATCCATATTGATGTTTGGGGGCCATCTCCTACATTGTCAATAGAAGGCTTCCGATTTTATGTTACTTTTGTTGATGAATGTACTAGGTTTACCTGGATATTTCCATTAATGAATAAAAGTGAGGTGTTTCAAACGTTTGTGCAGTTTCATGCTTTTCTGTCTACTCAGTTTTCCAGTGCACTCAAAATCTTTCAAAGTGATGGTGGTGGTGAATTTTCCAGTAACAAGTTTAAACAGTTTTTACTTGACAAAGGCATAATACATCAAAAATCCTGCCCATATACACCTGAACAAAATGGCCTTGCTAAGAGAAAGCATAGGCACATTGTTGAAACTACCATCACTCTTATGCATACCTCCAAATTACCTTCCCAGTTTTGGTTCCATGCTTGTGATACTGCAGTTTATTTGATAAACAGAATGCCATGTCATACTTTGTCTATGAAATCTCCCTATTTTTGTCTGTTTGGTACTTCTCCAATCTTAACCAATTTGAAAACTTTTGGCTGTAGTTGTTTTCCTTTACTGCGACCTTACAATACTACTAAACTTCAACCCAAAACTGCCCAATGTGTGTTTCTGGGTTATGCAGGGCAGTACAAGGGCTACATTTATTTTCAACCAAGTACAGGAAAATTGTATGTGTCTAGGCATGTCCTGTTTGATGAATATACTTTTCCTTACACAACTTTGGCATCTAAATCTCATCCTTTGGAGTGTGTTTCAAACTGTGCTTCTTCCTCACTTATTCCACTTCTCACAGAAAATAACACAGTGATTTCTAGTCCACCATCACTATCACACACCAGTCATTCATCATCATCACCTGCATCATCTACATCTTTACCACCTCGAGCTTCAGAGTCATTCATTGAACCAACTAGTGCTTCAGAGTCTTTGAATGTACCCTCTTCAGCTTCAGAGTTGTTCACTATTATACCTGCACCCACTACCTTATCCCAAGCTTCCACCTTATTCTCTCCAGCCTCTATCACAGCTACACAGTCCCCAATCCCTAATGATCCTGATTTTCAATTTGAAAATCTTACTGTTGTGCTTCCAGTTCCTTCAGTCAATCTTCATCCCATGCAAACTCGGTCTAAAAGTGGGATTGTTAAAAGGAAAGCATACTCCGCAATTGTTCCTTCATCCGAGATTTCTATTGTTGAGCCTACCACGTATAAAGCTGCTACTAAAATTCCAGAATGGCAAGCAGCTATGCAAGATGAGATCACTGCTCTACATTTGCAACAAACCTGGGATCTTGTTCCCCTTCCAAGTGGCAAAAATCTTGTTGGCTGCAAGTGGGTTTATCCCCTTAAAAGCATCCTGATGGGTCCATTTCCAGGTACAAGGCACGATTAGTTGTCAAGGGTTATAGTCAAGAAGAGGGGATTGACTATAGTGAGACATTCAATCCCGTGGTCAAACCAACTACCGTCCGATTAATTCTGGCTCTTGTTGCTCAGTTTCATTAGGATTTACGCCAATTAGATGTCAAAAATGCGTTTTTGCATGGTGACTTACATGAAGAGGTATATATGGCTCAACCTCCTGGGTTTTTCAGTACTGATCATCCATCTCACTATGTTTGCAAGCTCAAGAAATCACTATACGACTTAAAACATGCTCCTCACGCTTGGAATGAGAAGTTTACAAGCTTTCTTCCAGGTTTGGGTTTTCAACCTTCTCTTGCAGATCCTTCTTTCTTTGTGAAACGTACTGAGCTTGGCATTGTTGTGTTATTACTATATGTTGATGATATCATTATCACTAGTAGTAGTTCAAGTGATATTTCCACGGTGATCTTGGCTCTTACTCAACAATTTGATATGAAGGACTTGGGACAGCTTAGTTATTTTCTTGGCTTACAAATACAGTATCAGTCCGATGGTTTATTTGTCTCCCAATCTAAATATATCAAGGATTTCTTGCACAAGGTTGATATGCAAAATGCCAAAGCCTGTGACACCCCTTGTCTTCCTTTTCACAGGCTTCTCAAGGACGAAAGGCAGCCTTATCATAATCCTGAACAGTATCGTAGTGTCGTTGGTGCATTGCAATATCTGACATTCACCAGGCCCAACATTGCCTTTGCTGTAAATCAATGTTGTTAGTTTATGCATCGTCCTATGGATTCTCATGTAGTTGCAGTCAAACGGATTCTTAGATATCTCAGTGGTACAATGACCTATGACATACATTTTAAACCTGGAACATTGTTTTTACAAGCATATAGTGATGCTGCTTGGACTGGGGATCCAAATGACCGTCGTTCGACTTCTGGTTATATTGTCTACCTTGGTAGAAGTCCGATTTCTTGGGCATCCAGGAAACAACACACTGTTTCTCGGTCATCTACTGAGGCAGAATATCGAGCTTTAGCCATAACTGCTGCTGAAATGGCTTGGATCCGACAACTTCTGTGTGATTTACAGGTTCCTTTATATGCTCCTCCAACGTTGTATTGTGATAATATTTCTGCAATAGCACTGTCTTCTAATCCAGTTTTTCACTCTCGGGTGAAACATATTGAGATTGATTATCATTTTGTTCGCGAAAAAGTAGTTCGAGGAGACTTGGCTGTTCATCATGTGTCTTCCAAGGAACAATTTACCAATATCCTTACCAAGGGTCTGTCTATATCTTTGTTTCGTCATCATTGTGCCAATCTCATGCTTGGTTCCTCCACCCATGTGATTGCGGAAGGATGTAAAGATATAGATAAAGAAGATCAATCCAATGGCCAAGAAGATGCCATCTGTCAAGAGATTAAGTGATATGGTTGTTAGGTTGTTAAGGATTTGTTACTTGCTGTACAAGTAGTGAAAAGTGTATAAATATGAACCTTTTGTATTCATTCTGTAAGGAAGTAAAAGCAATATAACAAACAGTGTATTTCTCTCTAATTCTCTTTGATCTCTCTCTTTCTACATTCTGTGTCTACAATCTTTCCCTCTCTAAACAACATTGATAACCTTTAAGCTCAAGATAGTTAATTCAACAAACTTGAGCTGTGGCCATTTCCAACATCCATACTAATATTGACACTCTTAGAATTAAACTATGAGACATGATTTTACTTATGTTTTTCAACCCACTTTTGTAAATATATATAAAACTTAAAGAATAGAGAAGAAGCTAAACGCAAATATTCTATGTGTTTACTCTTCCTCAATTTGGAGTGCTGCCTTGAGATTCCAAGTATGATAGTGGAAATGAACACAATAAAGCAATAAGATAAAAAGGCGGTAAATTAACCAAGATAGTGAAGAACATGAATAATTAAAATTACAATTGGGAAAAATCGAACCTGTATGACCACGCTAGTGTTTGACAAACTCATATTGTTCCTTCAAACATGCATAGAAGCGTCTTTAGCCTTGCAAATACATCACAGTAGCATATTATTGCCCAAATTTCTATCCCTAATGAAAAAACTTGTGTCAATAAAATTAATAAACCAAGAAAAAAGGATAAATGAATGAAAATTTAATAAGAGAAACCCATCAAATGTCAGTCTCTCCTCTCTTTTTGTGCAAAACCCTATTGATTTTAATACTTTATAAGTAATCGTGGCCTATAGTTATAAGAAAATTTGCTGGAAAAGGAAAAAGAATAGCAAAAAAAAAAAAAGAGAGAGAGAGAAGAAAACCCACCTACACTTGAAGTACCAAATGTTTTCTTTTGCCCGTTCAGGTTTCGTGTTACTTTTCCTCAACTCAAACCTACACGTGAACATCCAGTTTCTAGGGTTTTCAATCTCCGATCAGCACCAATCCCCATATCCATGGTGATGGCTTCAATGTATTTTTGTTGTTAAAATTAATCACCAATGTCACTAACGTTTGGATAAGAGAATGCAAACTCTTTGTGGAAAACAATAATGAATGCATTAATCACTGTTGATGAAATACATATATCCAACATTGAAGAGTAAAAATAAACAGTCAAACTAAAACAACAATTGTAGAGAATGTATATATCAAAATGCAAACAGAAACATGTGCAAATAAGAAAACTAAAGAGGAAGCAAGGAGTAGCTTTAAATAATAAATCGCAACCCTCTGGAATTCATCATCCATTCCATCATCCCAAATTGCACACTTTGAACAAAGATTGAAACTGTAGCCCACACAACTGGTACTTAGTGCCCATACCCTCCAATCTTTAAATTGGTACTTAGTATTTCTCCAATTTCCTATTTCTCCAATTTCCTTTGTTACTATTTTATATACATAGATAGATAGATAGATTAGAGATTTGGATGAAGTAATTGTAAATTAATGGAAACTTTAAATTACAAAATTTAAATTTCCATAATTTAAAATCCCGACAATTACAAATTTTAGGGTTTGGAAATTGTGTGTGTAGAATTCTAAGATGACCGGAGATAAGAAATTTACAAACTCCGTACGACAAATTACCTCTCAAACTTGCAACCCCACACTCTGTAACAATGTCTCATCATTATGTGTTGCCTTCATACGAAGGATTCATTCGAATTCCACTACACCTGCCTGCACTTTCTGGACAAAATTTACCTTTGCTCGTACTGCTAAAGTGTCCCGCATGAAGCGGAGAGGTGCACGTATGCAAGAGGAGAGGCGGATGGACGAAGGGATCCTAGGAGGATCCTTGCGGGATCCTTCAATCACATCCATTTATCATACATCGTGCAATCAAAAATCATTGTAAATTTTCTTATTTAAAATTGAATATAAACAGTATCTGACAAAAACTGACTTCACGATGTCCAATGAACGGATATGATTGGAGGATCCCCGGGATCCTCACAAAGAGAATCCGGCGAGAATCCTCTCTCGAAGGGATCACAATAGTCCTAGGCCCACTTTACTTTTTTTTTAATATAAATTATATATACTAAAGCCCTACGTCAAAACACTGTTCATAAACAGAGTGCGTTGATGCACAAAACCAGAGGGGTCTTGGAACAACGTAAATTCGACCGTGAATCTACAAGAAAGTAAATAACACAAGATGTATCGTGGTTCACCCCAAGGTTTGGGCTACGTCCACACTGATATTGTATTTCTGAGGGGGAGAGAGCTCTGAATATGAGAGTGAGAGCTTTGAGAGAGCTTAGAGCTTAGGGGATGTAAGGAGGCTTCGAGTTTGTGAGGGTGAGGAGGCCCTTTTATAGAATAAGGGCTCCTCCCCTTTTTACATATTTGCCCCTCCATTTATTACATAATTACATTTGAGTCTCCCAAGTATTTATACGAAGTTTAAATATGGAGGCCCTAAGTATGGTATAAACAGTAGTCCCCTATGTCTTCAATCAAGAGATTCTTTTGGCTGAAGACTTGAAATTCAGTCCATGTGTGGGTTGAAGTAACTAGATGTCGCCTTGAACTGATACCGGAAATGAGGCGGTGCTCAAAGTGAAATGATGCTCAACTAGAAGTAGCTTATGTTACGATGCTGCTCTGCTTGTGGCTTATATTGCCTTGGTTGGCTCGGCTTGTGGCGTTTGAAGGTGAGGGAGTCCCTTTTATAGAATAAGGGCTCGCTCCTCAATACATAAATATGGGCTAAAGTTGATGCTCGAGGCAAGACGGTTGCTCAGTAGGCAGCGATACACTCTAATGATGGTGAGGGAGTCCCTTTTATAGAATAAGGGTTCGCTCCTCAATACATGAATAATGGGCTTAAGTTGATGCTCTCTAATGATGGTGAGGGAGTCCCTTTTATAAAATAAGGGCTCGCTCCTCAATACATAAATAACGGGCTAAGTCCCCCAAGTATTTTTCATGAGGCCCAGTTGAGGCCAATATATGGTACATAATGTAGTCCCCTAAGTCTTCAGTCAATAGAGTCCGTTGGCTGGAGACTTCAAATTGAATCCATGTATGGGCCGAAGTGGCGGTTGTTCGGAGGCGGTATTTGTATACCCTGCACTGAAGCTTTGTAGGTGAAGCTTTGCAAGTGAAGTTTTGAAGCTAGAGCTCTGTAATTGAAGCTTTTTGAAGCTAGAGCTCTGTAAATGAAGCTTTTGAAGCTAAAGCTCTGTAATTAAAGCTTTTTAAAGCTAGAACTCTGTAAATGAAGCTTTTTGAAGCTAGAGCTCTGTAAATGAAGTTTTTGAAGCTAGAGCTCTGTAATTGAAGCTTTTTAAAGCTAAAGCTCTGTAAATGAGGCTTTTTGAAGCTGATTGACATGAGTGATGCTCATGAATGTTTATGTTGATTGACATGAGTGATGCTCATGGATGTTGACATGAGTGATACTCATGAATGTTGACATGAGTGATGCTCATGAATGTTTATGTATCATTGATATGAGTGATGCTCATGAATGTTTATGTATGATTGACATGAGTAATGCTCATTTATAATTTGAAGTACTGGGCGTACTTTTGATCACCTGGTTGGTGGTAATAGCGGCAGGTTGTCGAATAATTTTGGAGTACTGGGCGTACTTTTGATCACCTGGTTGGTGGTAATAATTTTGGAGTACTAGACGTACTTTTGATAACCTGGTTGACAATAATAGCGGCTGGGTGCCGAATAATTTTTTTATGATACTGGACGTACTTTGGTTCACCTGGTTGGTTCTATTTTGGGCTTATGGACCTTCGCCCTCCACACAACATTCCAGCCCATTTATTTTGGGCTTTGCCCTTTTTTTTTTTTTTTTTTTTACCCTCTGATGGGGTTTATACAGATGTCTCCGAAAGATAAGAAAAATAATTTACATCATTCAGAAATAAGAAAAGTAAATCACATCATTCTGGTGGGGTGTTTATTCCTTACTTTTGCTTTCTTTTTTTCTTTCTATTTTCTTTTCTGCTTTTGTTTTTGTTTTCGTTTTCTCTTTTCTTTTCTGCTTTTGTTTCTTTTCCTATAGCTTTACTGGTGGTCTCCCCGCTCCTTGCTTTTGCTTTCTGTATTCCTTTTGCAGATGGTAGACAAGGAAATCATGTGGAGTGTCTCTTTTCCCTTTCTGCTTTTGTTTCTCACTGCTTTTACCTCTCTTTTCACTTTCCTCTCTTTATGTCTCTAAGCTGCCATGCATGTGCACCCTGTACTAAAGTAGGTATTGGAAAAGAAACACTGACATCCATGGGGAACGCCGGACCGAGACATTGTTATCGCCGAGCTATCATCCATGGCTTCTTTCTCACTGTCCCTGCACTCCACACCAAATCCTAGCCGACCCACTTCTTCAATCTCTCCCATTTCATGCTAGTTGCAGACCATATCATGATGATGACATATTCCGCATAGGCATCTGTAAGAAACTCATGAAGAAAAGAACACAGTCACCAGTCTCACCACGCGCACTGTTCGACGTACGAGCTTTGCCACATTCAATATCTTGCCAAGATTTCGACGTTGCTTCGCTTTCCAAAGCCAGAAGAAGCACCACGATCGAAATCATATAGAGATTTGCGAGATCGGCGAAGATTCTCTAACGACGGGAGCTCTTCACCCTTTCGGTCACCGAGAAGGTGAAGAACGAAGGTGAGATGAAGGCGGCGCTGGCGAAGGCGTTCGATCTCAGCAGAGATGGAGTTGCAGAGGTCCAAGAACTTGACACTGTGGTCCAAATACCAAGTAAGCGAATCATCTAGAGGCGGCGCGACCTTGAGATTAGAGATGAGGTTTCTCACTTCGGAGTGAGTCAAGGCGACAAAATCAACGGCCTTGGAGAGCCATGACAAGCTGATGAACGGCGGACCGAGAGATTTCAAGTGGTGGAGCACAGCGTCATCGAATGAGCTAGAGATGAGGTCCAAATTGGACGGAATGGAATGTTTCTTAGCACCTCGGAAGGGAAAGAGTGACGGGAAGTTGGAGATTTCCGTTAGGTACATGGTCAGATATAAGAGTGTTTTGGGGAAAGATTGAAACTTTCCGGGGAAAAATATATTTTCCGGGAAAATGTTCCCAAATGTCGAGCCGACTGAAAGATAGGCATAAACGGGCGGTGTATATATATATATAATATTGGACGGGGAGTACGGAGAAAGAGAGAGGAAGTTTGAAGAGGCTGAAGGAATTGGCGTGCGTCTGATTTTTCTCTGAATCTCAACGATGGAATGCTGCTGAGCTTGGAGGATGTCATGGCAGGAGAGATTGGTATCTTTTGAGTGGGAAATGTAGATAGAAAGGAGGAAGAGAAGACGTCCATATCTGGTATCTTTGATCTTCACAACAAAACCCAACAGTTGGATTTTGCTCAGAAATGGTAGATCCGTAAGTCGGAATAAATAAAGGGTGTTAGGAGCTTGGGATGCTGGAAGTAGTAGCTAGTCGATTGGGTTTTGCAGATTCACGGCGGAGGTGAAAAAATTGAAAGAGAACCGACACATATTTTCGTATCGATTCTCATAAACGACGCCAAATATTGATGCACGAAAGTAAATAACACAAGATGTATCGTGGTTCACCCCAAGGTTTGGGCTACGTCCACACTGATATTGTATTTCTGAGGGAGAGAGAGCTCTGAATATGAGAGTGAGAGCTTTGAGAGAGCTTAGAGCTTAGGGGATGTGAGGAGGCTTTAGGTTTGTGAGGGTGAGGATGTCCTTTTATAGAATAAGGGCTCTTCCCCTTTACATATTTGCCCCTCCATTTATTACATAATTACATTTGAGTCCCCCGAGTATTTATACGAGGTCTAAATACGGAAGCCCTAAGTATGGTATAAACATAGTGAATTGGTGAAAATAACCTTACTTTACTAAACACTTCACTTCTTATTTTCCTTATTTGCACAGTTAAATGACGAAAAAAACCTTGGCTCTTTACTTGCTTTTTCAACTATTTCAATCAGAGTCATTGAAAGGACTCTAACACTTCACCCAGCTCACCGCCTAGCTTTTCCACCGTTTCACCCAGAACATCGCCACCACTGATTCATCCAAATCCATGAATTCGCAAAATTGCACCGTATAACTAGTTTACAATGCAGAGCTCTCTTCGTCCACCACAACTCATCGGTCCACCTCAACGCCGCGTGCGCAACAACTAGCACAATCCCAACCAACAGTGGCACCCAAACATTCATCGTCACCTGGGAAGAACAGCAGTATAACCCATTTTGTTTAAGGAGTTTTAACAAAAAGGGTCTAGCACTATTCATTCTTAATTAAAAAGGACATTTTGTGTATGAAAAGTCCATAATGGATCAATCTCTTTTCTTTATTTACTCTTATGTCATTATTTCATTATTGTTGTAAGGTCCACAAAGATGTTGACATTTCTGTCTGGAAATACATTATTTTACATGATGCTATTCAACTTATGCTAATTTGTTGATAGCTCTTTCATGCTTCCATCATGTTGTCGATGTTATGCAGCTCTTATTCTGTCAAATTGTTCCAGTACTGTTCATCACCTTCTACTAGCTCTGCATCTCTTTCTCTATCTTCTTTTACCTTGTAATACATATCTTCTGTTTCTTCTTTGAAATTTTGAGGCTTCTAGTATGGCTGGTGACTGGATTTTGACTTGCTATAAATATACATTTCTTATTCTTCTACTACTAATAATATATCATACCTAAAATCTTCAAACTCATCTAAGGCTAACATTTGGATCCCTCAAAATATTAAATATTTTTGTATGACGGAGTCCACCTGTGTGGGGAGATAGATGATAGTCTAAAGGACTTTTCATTAACCATGGCTATGTGCCTAGCTTTCTCTTTATGCATATTTACATACCAATCTGGAAGACTACTAATAAAACTTATGCAAATTTCTTTTCACTGTTCTATATAATCTTCTGCTACTTTTATAAGCTTTTCAGAAAATGATTCTAGTTGGAAAATATGATTAATAAAGATTTTATCAAGATAGCGAAACTCTAATAGTAAGATTTTATCAAAATGATTCTACTTCTACTACATTATGCTTTTTATGATACTTATAACTAAAATGCCATGGTTTAAAATTCCTCATGTTAATCCTGACTACAATTATGCTAACCTCTAGTTTACAAATACAACTCTTTGTACTATCACAAAGATATGTGGATATATCTTTGTAATAATATTCATCCCTAGTTTTGGATCAAAGATGGACTGATTCAAAGCACATTGTAATTGTAATTGTAACTCTTTTATGGAATGTGATGCTCTGCTCAGAATCTCATTTTGCATATCTGGTAGCATTATTCTTAATTTTGCTTTTGAAATTTCTTCTAATAGGATATCATCTATTATTAAGTCTAAAGATACATTCCTAAGAAAACTTTCATATTTTTCTTGTTTTTCTTTGTCACTCAGATACTGATGCTGCTCATTATTTTGATACTGCTTCATTCCAATGTCTTCTTCTAAGAGCTCAATCTTAATCTCTTATATGGGCTCATTAGCCTCTTGTTCTATGGATTCAATAACCTCTTTTTCAATAACTTCTTTTTCTTTATACTTATGCTAATCAGTTTCCCAACCTATTTTCAATACTCTTTTCAAAGTGTCACTTGTTTTTAGCTGCATTATAAAAGATTGGAATTCTTGGTTCATTTTGGTAAACTTACTAAGTAATGACTTATGGTCTCTAGAAATGACTTGAAGGTTGTGCTCAAGAGAATGAATATGATGTTGAAATTGATGGAAATTAAAATTAAAACTATAAAACTCTTGTTCTAAAGCTCTAATTAGTTTTTCATGACCTAACTTTATGCTTGGTTATTTGATTTAGATATTTCAAAAATTATCTAAGAGAACTTTTTGCCTATTAGAGAGTTTTAATACCTTTGGCCTATACCATAGAGTTTGATTTCTGATTCCTTCAACAAAAATGGCATTAAAGTTAAAGTGGGTACTGGTGGTGATGCAGGTCTGCTTATGCTATTTTGGAATCCATTGAATGATAGAGGTTTGTGGTGCATCACTATGTTATTGAAATGTGCTCTTCTGCCTTGCGGTCTTGTGGTATTTGAGGATGATGATCCACAATATTCAATTCATGTTCAATGAATTAATCTTGATAAGATATCAGCTAATATATTGTCACTACCTTTTATATATTCAAAAATTGGTTTAAAACCATTTCCTGTAATTGAATCAATAAAATTAACCCATCTTCGGGCTGCCTGTTTATTGGCATGTATCTTGTTATAATGAAAAACTATATTTTGACAATCTGTTCTAATCGTAAATACTTCATCGTGTAAAAATAAAGAAAATGCCTCAAGTGAGTTAATTATTCCTAAAATTTTTAAATATGTTGATGGTAATCTTGATTGTACATCGCTAAATTTTCCTGATGCATATCTACAAACTTATTCGTCAGACTTTGGTGACTCCTTATGCTTTTTCTGGTATAGTATACATGCCAATCCTAATGATAAAGCATTTGTTTCAACTATTTTGTAACTATCATCTAATGGTAATGTTAATGGCTTGAGTTGAGTAATTTTTTCCTTTATATTTTGAACTAATTTAATATCTTCACTATTAAAATATTTTTGTCCTGTTTTGCTAGTTTTACTATATAATACTGCTATTTTTCTTCTTAAATCAAGGATAAAATTTCTTGCATAATTTAACAATCCTAAAAAAGTTTGTAACTATTTTTTATCTTCTAACTTATCTGGAAATTCTAAGACTTTTTTAGCTATATGATCTTGTAATTGTATTGTACCTAACTTGATATACATTCCTAAAAATTCTATATCTTGTTTTTCTAATGCTATTTTATTTTTGCTAATCACAATTCCATTATTGATAAATTCTTGTAAAACTATCTCTAAGTGTTTCCTATGTTCATTTCTATTTTTACTATGTACTAAAATATCATCTACATAAACACTATAAAAATTATCATATTTCTTGAAGATTTGGTCCATCTTTCTTTGAAAGATCGATGGAGCATTTTTAAGTCCAAATGGCATAATAAGTCACTCAAAATGTCCTTCTGGACAAGTAAAAGTTGTCCACTCAATTGATTCTTTTGCTAATCGTATTTGCCAAAATCCTGATTTACAATCAAATTTGCTAAAATATTTAGTCTCTTGAATTTTATTTATAAGGTCATCCTTATTTGATAACTTATAACTATCTTTATATGTATTATTATTTAATCTCTTGTAATTATAAACTATTCTAGCCTTATCTCTCTTTAGTTCTGAATGTTTTATCATAATAAATGTTGATGATCCATGTTTAGGCTTAGAGGGTCTAATTACTTTTAAATTTAACAACTCTTTTATTTGCTGCTCAAACTCTTGTTTATCTATTATATTATAAGGCATATCAACTGTCATTATGGTTAAATCTGGACTAATTATATCTAATTTTGCAAATATTTTATTTTTACTCCAATGTAACTGTGAGACTTTTCCTATAATCCTAGTTTGTTCTGCTAATTGTGATAATTGTTCTAAACTCTTTGGTCTATCTAACTGTAATATTTCTAGACGGTTTTCTTCTTCTAAAATCGGATATTCATGTTCAAATATTTATTCATCAAACTCTTCTATATTATTATGCTAATAATTTTCTTTTAAGTTTTCTAAATAATAACTATCTTGACTACTGGATTCTTCAATACTTATACTTTCGTATGTTTCTACAGTATTAGTTTGATCGGTTATTGTGATGCCTCTTTTGAAAAATGTTATCTTAGGATTCATAAATAAAAAACCTTGGAAACTTTTAAAAAAAATTAAACCTAAAATGAATGGGTATGATCCTACTAGTGAAACAAATGTTAATGATAAATTAAATTATTTTTTTTCTACTTTAATAGACTCATTATTAATGCAATGTATTAAATAAATTGGTCTCTCATCAAAATGTGTTATTCTTACTGTTTTTGCTCATTTTTTTTATATTTTTCTAGTACTAACCATTCTTTTATGACACTCTTTAGGCTTCCTGTATCTATCATAGTTGTTTGTATTTTGTATTCTTTTGCTATTTCTATTTCACAATTTATGGTAATTAAAGAATTATTTTTGGCTGTTCTATACTATAAACAATATTTCCTAATATTTCAGTATTTTCTTATGATCTAATAATCTATTACTATAACATTTTTTCACATAAAATTGAATATGTGTTACATCCCACATCGTCCAGTGGAGTGGATCATCTAAGCCTTATATGTATATTCTCATCTCTACCTAGCACGAGGCCTTTTGGGAGCTCACTGGTTTCGGGTTCCATCGGAACTCCCAAGTTAAGCGAGTTCGCGTTAGAGCAATCACATGATAAGTGATCCACTGGAAAGTTCTCGTGTAAGTTCCCAGAAACAAAATCGTGAGGGCGTGGTCGGGGCCCAAAACGGACAACATTGTACTACGGTGGAGTTGTGCCCGGGATGTGGTGGGGGCTCAGGCCGGAATGTGACAATATGTATTATAATATTTATTTGCAACTAACTTGCTACACTTATAACATTTTTATGGCCAACCTAAATTGATATATTTATACTCTTCTTCATATTGTTCTTCTATGAATGCACACATATATTCTTCTAAATCACTATTTGAACTACTTGAATCTTCCGAATCTGAATCTATTATATTTATATGTTCTATACTATAAATACTCTCATTATCACTTAAATCATCTAAACTATATATTGAATATATATCTTAATCTTCTTCTAACTTAAACAACTCCATCAAATGTACTTTTTCTCTCGGCTGTTTACCTAATTTTGGACATTTAAGTCTAATGTGTCCAACTTCTCCACATAAATAACATTTACAACTACTCTTATCCTTTGGTGCTTTATATTTTCTAATTCAAGGTTTACCATTTCTTTTTCTAAATTGTTTTGGAATATATTTTCTCTTCCTCTATGTTCTTGAAAGTCTTATGCTAAAATTCTTATGTTGTTTGTAGGGTTTATATGACCTATATTTCTTTTTGTATATTTTCTTATACTTATTTTTCTTATGACAATCTTAATGTTGTGGTAAATCTATAATTTTACAACTCATATAAAATTGCTTCCTAATTTGTCTCTTAGCTTTTATTTGACTACGCTTTTGTCTAAGTATATCATATACATGTTGAATTCTAGGTTCTATTGCAATATCATTTTTCTTTGGATGCTTTTGCCATTCATTCTAAATTTTTTCTCCTATTGGTCCTTTTATTTTTATCATATAAGTATCTAATAAATTAATATCACTAATTCTACATGTTCTTTCTAAATATTTAAAGAAGTCTATTGTATACTTAGTTATATATTGTAAATCACAAATTTGTAATTGTTCTAAATTTCTAATTGCTCTTATCTATTCTTGTTCGCTTCTGTCATCTAGCCTATTATGATCTAAAAATTCTTGTTTAATCAAAATAACAAAATCATCAATATTAAAATGTGTTTTAGCTACCTGATGTTGTTCTGAATTTTGAACTTTCTATGACTGAAAATAATAAAAAACTAACCCATCTAAAGTATGCTCAAAGTAATCTAACATATTTCGTGAATTACTAAAATCTAACACTAATGCTGCATGTACACAACCTTTCTCCCATCTCTTAATCGTTTTTTCCTAATCTTGTGGATCTACATTATCTAAATTTTATATATTTCCTACCATATTAATTTGTTCTAATCCTCTTAAATATGGAATACTATTTTTTCTAGGTGGTTTCATCATACTTTTATGTAATCTACTCCAGCTTGTTCTTTATATTGTTCATTTGTTGGTTTCAAAAATTGTTAATCAGTTCTACATGTGTATCCTGGATTTTCTACTCTTGATGTACTGCTTTCTTCTGCTAGATTACATTCTACTTTCAATTCTAATAAATTCTTATATTCTTTTAATCCTAAAATATGTTCTACTCCTATTTCTAAGATTAATATTTTCATCTCTTCATCTGAAATTCTATATAGTCCTAAATTATATGTCTTATATTTTTCTAAATATTGTTCTTCATCTAAATGATCGATATCTTCTATAAGCTTATCTACAATATGATCAAAATTTTGCTCAACTAAATTAATATCTAAATTATCAAAAGTCATATAAATACTCTCATTTTCGATCTCACTCTCATCCTCTTCTATATTTTCTAGTTGCTTGTAATTACTAAACGTAATTGTTGTTTTACTTATACTAGTTTCATATATTTGTACTCTATCTAATTGTCTATTTTTTGCTACTTGTAAATTAAGTAATGTCCACTGAGTTCCTTCTAAAAAGCTATTATCCACGGGTTTTGCTTCTATCATATTTATATGCTTACTACCAAATGTTTGAACTCAATTTTGAAATTCTATATTAAACTTATGATTATATTTATCAGACGCTTTTCCAATATACATTAAACTAATACACAATTTTTTATACTCTCCTTTCATATTATAATTTTTTGTTCTTATGCTCACTTTAATATATTTACTAAATTCATTAATTGTCATAACGTAATTTGGAATACATCCTATAACTGCTAAGTTTGAACTTAAGTCTACTTCAGTTGTTGCTATTGCTGCTTGTTGGTGATTATCTCATCTATCATTATATATGTATACTTAAGCTTTTGTGCCCACTTGTGCTTTGGTTAATCCTGTTATTCCAATTAATATTGTTCCTATGTGAATCTGACTGAAATGTAATTTTCTCAAATGCATAATTGCTTTCTTACTACAAATGCATAACTGCTTCCTTACTAAGTAAATTAAGTGTAACTTCTTTATCAATACAACTAACTTCATATTGACTAATGCTACTTACAATTCTACTTCTATTTTTAAATAATCCTAATTGGTACAAATTATATTTATTTTTCTGTGTTTTCTCAAATCCTATTCTAATAAATTCTTGTGCTTCTTCTTCATTTGAATAAATATATTCAGCTCTGACTACTTCTTTTCCTTTGCTCCAAAAGAGTTCCATTTTCTGTTATCAAAACAATTTATCTTAGGTCTTCTAATATTATTATTTGCACTTAAAGTTTGTTGATGCACAAAACCGGAGGGGACTTGGAACAACGTAAATCCGACCGTGAATCTGCAGAAATGTAAAGAACACAAGATGTATCGTGGTTCACTCCAAGGTTTGGGCTACGTCCACACTGGTTATGTATTTATCTGAGGGGAAGAGAGCTCTGAGAGTGAGAGGGGATGTGAGAGGGGGTGAGGAGCCTTAGGAATTGGCATCTCCCTAATTGTGAGGGTGAGGAGTCCTTTTATAGAATAAGGGCTCCTCACTTATTACATATTTGCCCCTTCCTTTATTACATAATTACATTTAAGTCCCCCGAGTATTTGTACAAGATCTAAATACAAAGGCCCTAAATATGGTATAAACAGTAGTTCCCCAAGTCTTCAGTCAAAAGAGTCTTTTGGCTGGAGACTTGAAATTCAGTCCATGTGTTGGCCAAGTAACTAGATGTCGTCTTGAACTGATACTTGATATAAGGCAATGCTCAGTCTGAAATGATACTCAACTAGAAGTAGCATATGCTGCGAGGCTGCTCGGCTCGTGACTTATGTTGCCTTGGTTGGCTCGGCTTGTGGCGTTGAAGGTGAGGGAGTCCTTTTTATAGAATAAGGGCTCGCTCCTCAATACATGAATGATGGGCTAGAGTTGATGTTCTCTAATGATGGTGAGGGAGTCCCTTTTATAGAATAAGGGTTCGCTCCTCAATACATAAGTGATGGGTTATGAGTGATGCTCGCGGCAAGGCGGTTGCTTAGCTGACGGCAATGCTCTCTAATGGAGGTGAAGGAGTCCCTTTTATAAAATAAGGGATCGCTCCTAAGTACATGAATAATGGGCTAAGTCCCCCAAGTATTTTTTATGAGGCCCAGTTGAGGCCCAATATATAGTACATAATGTAGCCCACCAAGTCTTTGGTCAATAGAGTCTGTTGGCCGGAGACTTCAAATTGAATCCATGTATGGGCCGAAGTGGCGATTGTTCAGAGGCAGTATTTGTATACCCTGCACTGAAGCTTTGTAAATGAAGCTTTGAAGCTGGAGCTCTGTAAATGAAGCTTTTGAAGCCAGAGCTTTTGTAAATGAAGTTTTTGAAGCTGTAGCTCTGTAAATGAAGCTTTCGAATCTAGAGCTTTTGTAAATGAAGCTTTTGAAGCTGTAGCTCTGTAAATGAAGCTTTTGAAGCTATAGCTTTTGTAAATGAAGCTTTTGAAGCTGTAGCTCTGTAAATGAAACTTTCGAATCTAGAGCTTTTGTAAATGAAGCTTTTGAAGCTGTAGCTCTGTAAATGAAGCTTTTGAAACTGTAGCTCTGTAAATGAAGCTTTTGATGCTAGAGCTTTTGTAAATGAAGTTTTTGAAGCTGATTAACATGAGTGATGCTCATGAATGTTGATATGAGTGATGCTCATGAATGTCGAGAACGAACTTCATGTGGAAGTTCCAAATATGATGGGTCCCGCATCCCTGGGAGACTTTGGTCTTGGTTTTCTGCTTGCTGGCGTGAGATATGTAGTCGCCTTGGAGGGAGATAACGGCGTAAACGTCTATCTCGGATATGAGGTTGACGTCTTTGATGTCTTTGGCTGAGATGAGTTCGAGTTCTAGGATCCTCTGCTCCATTTTTTAGTGAGAGAGAGAGAGAGAACGAGATTTGGGAAATAGGATTTGGGTTGGGTGAGGAGTTGGGAGTGAATGGAGAGTATTTGGTTTCCTGGGTTTTTTTTTTTTTTTTTTTTGCAGATTCACGGCGGAGATGAGAAATTGAGAGAGAAACCAACATAACTTTTCGTGTTGTTTCCCGACAAACGGCGCCAAATGTTGATGCATAAAACCGGAGGGGTCTTGGAACAACGTAAATCCGGCCGTGAATCTGCAGAAATGTAAAGAACACAAGATGTTTCATGGTTCACCCCAAGGTTTGGGCTACGTCCACACTGGTTATGTATTTATCTGAGGGGGAGGGAGCTCTGAGAGTGAGAGGGGATGTGAGAAGGGGTGAGGAGCCTTAGGAATTGGCCTCTCCCTAATTGTAAGGGTGAAGAGTCCTTTTATAGAATAAGAGCTCCTCACTTATTACATATTTGCCCCTTCCTTTATTACATAATTACATTTAAGTCACCCGAGTATTTGTACAAGATCTAAATACGAAGGCCCTAAATATGGTATAAACAAAGTTAAATTTTCTAATTTTTCTAGCAAATATGATGGAAGCGATGAAGAATCGTTATGTAAAATTTAGTTTATTTCTGTTATTTGTTCTTCAACTTGGTCTAATTTTTCAGCCAAACTTAAAACTAATTGAATAATTAAATTATTTTGCCTAATGAGAATATTACTACTAACTACTTGTGTTGAAAAATCTGTTAAACATACTGATTCTTTATCTAACTTACTAATTTCTTTCAAAGCTTGGATATATTTTCTGCTAGTTCTAGAATCGGTTATTAAACTAATAATCTATCTATTTTCTTATGCAACTTATTTACTTGTTCACTCAAATCTTTTTACACTAATTGAATTTTTTGAACTTCTAATTTTAACTGCTCAACTATTTCTAATGATCTAAGTTCTACTTACTTAGGCTTACTATCTATAAGGTCAATGAGTTCTTTTATCTCTCTTTTGCTAGGAAACCTTTGAATATTTTTATTATTATCTTCTAACTGAGATGTAATATAATCTAAATTTTGTCTAATTGTTTTTATGGAATTTTTCTGAAAATGCTCTAATAACTGGTTTAACAAATGATTATGCTTATTATTTTCTAATTTTATATTTTCTGTTTGACTAAAAATAAGATCTATTATACTATTGGCTTGTGAATTTTCTTCACTACGCAAAATATGATTATGCTTTCTCAATGGAAAATAACAAACTAAACTATTTTGGTCTAATATTATTTTTCTTTTTTGTGGTTCACTAAGTTCTAAATTAAGATAATCTATCATATACTACAGTCTACATTTCTCTAAAGTTACAGCTAACTAGTTTCTTAGAAACTCTCTTTCTTCGCTCAAGGTCTCTAAAACTTGATCTGTTGCTCTTTTTGCTTCTAAAACTTTATGTTGCACTTCTGTGTTATTATATTTACAAATAAATTAAGGATATTCAAGATAACCAAGATAAAACTTCTACTTCTTCAAAGTCTTGCTAATTTTTTTGGATATAGATGCTAATCTTTTCTTTATGCTAGTTATAGTTGGGTGTTTGGGACAATAAATACCTGGTGGTTATAGTTGACAAGGTCTACAAGGACAATAATATCTGTTGTTCATACAAAATAAACGAGTGTGATATCAGTTGTGATAATGACTTCCGTCCTCAAGGTACTTTACTATTATAATTATACTATTAAAATGCTAAACTTGTCTCTGATACCAAATTCATTAAGCAGGCTCGGTTAAATAGTTGGATGGTCATTACAACAATTAGATATAAAACCTTGCACATGGAACTCGACATGTTTCAACATGACGGTCACTCACAATGCAGGTATAAGGCATTAATAACTGAATTCAGAGGTACGAAGAACTCAGAGGTACTCTAGTTAATGTCCAGTTATTTGTATAACAAGCATTCAACTATAACAAAGTGCTTGAACAAAGTATGATCGTTAGTTTAGTAGGTTAATAATATAACTACAATAGTGTTTTCCTGTTTTTGACTAGAAGTCTATTTAAACAAACACACTAAAGAAAGATAAAACTTGGAGATTGCTTGAATCTGTACACTTGAACTTTTATTGATGTATAAAATGTTTGCAAAGAAGTGTTTACAAAGGATGCTAAGAAGGTTTCAGATGCTTAAGTGTATGAGGATTGAAGTATGGTGTGTATCTGGTATGTGTTTACAATGAATGGAACTCCTCTTATATATATTGAATGAGAATACTATGGTATTAAAATTCTTTACAAATGAATGTTGCAGACGTATCCTTGGTACTTGTCATTTGTCACTTTACTTCTACCGTTACTGAAATTGTCAGCATTATTTCTGAAACATAGTCTAACTTATTTGTCTTCTTTTGCCTTGTTTTTATGAATATATGTAAACTTGCTTGTCTCCTTTTGCATGTCAACTTGTTGCATGGCTTGTCTCATGGAGCCCATAACTTTGTCATTTTTTTTTTTTTGTATTTGCTTTGATGAAGAGCATGTGACTTCTGATAGATGTTGGAGATTGAGATACTTTTGCCTTTTTTTGTTAGAAAGTTTTCTAGGATGTTTCCATTAGTTTTCCCTTTTGCTAAAGGTAAGCAATTTATCCTAATTTAGAATTCAAAAGTTCTTTACAAAAGCAATTTATCTTCTCAAACACAAAGGAAATTGGCAAGTTATACGGTATAAAAAATTCTGAAAAAATCCGAACAAGAAATATAGGTCTGAGTATTAAGGATTGTTTTTGGTTGTGAAAAAGTTTGATTGAAAGAGTTCCGTCAAAAAGAGGTGAAACACTGCTCAATACCCGGTATGTCTATCTGTACGTGATTTTGGGGATTTTGTGAGAGACTAGGAATTATGCGAGCATTTGGTTTTAATTTATGAGATTTCTAATTTCGCATTACGCCTAAAGTTTTGTGCTTGGTTTTCAACGTCTGGTTCTGTATCATAATTGAGTTTATTAATACATGTATTTTCAGAACTCAAATTTTATTATATTTCTTATACAAAAAATTTAATTCCAATCTACAGCAAGAAGAAATGCAAAGATGACTAAAGTTCTCTGTGACAATACAGAACAAATGAGAAGTTTTTTTATGAGCCCAAGAACAAAGAAGTAACATGAAAAATAAAACAGTGTGGGCAATTTTTGAATCCATATATATTTAGGACTTGAAAGTCCGTCCTTTTAGTCGTTCAAATCTACTTTTTTGGTTATACATAGAACTTTTAACATAGAATTAGTAAAATACAAGTGCAAGCGACTAAACAATGTGGGAGACTTTTGGAAATGTATATAATGTAACTTAGGAATGTTCCCCTTGGATTGCAAATATGCTTTTGATGTAAAGTAAATAGAATGTAATGTAACTTAAAAAACTATTTTACCCTATTTGTTTAGTTGTTCTATTAATTTATAAAATGTTTTGTAATGAATGTATTGCTTTGTGTATAGTAATATACGTGTTTGTCAATGCAGATAAGCTGTTTCTAGCTTCTAAATATCAATTATAATTAGGTGCCGTCATTCAACTTTGTCTCTTTTTTTGAGATATGATTCATATGTAAAATGTAAAATAATTGTGACCAGCAATTTTACATTTGAACACAATCATAACCAATACACATATAAAGTTTAATTACCAAGAACTACAAATATAAAAAAATATCAGATGATAATTCAAATGAATATAATAAACTCATTGACTCCATAAGTGAGTTATTCAACATTATAGATGAATAATAAATATCATGTGGATTCAGTTGCTTTAATTTATTTTTGAATAATTTAAAAATAAATGTTAAATTTCGGTTACAGTTTCAAACCCACAGCGGAGCGAGGGCTTATTTGCTAGTTTAATACTATCAGTCTGCACAATTGGCCAATTTGGCCTTGACCTTTCCAATTTCAGTTAGAATTTTTAATTCGGCTTTCTTTGCAATATTGTGAACAAACGATATTATCTACACTAAGTGTAAGATCCCACATCGCCTAGGGGAGTAATCCTTATACGTATATTCACATTCCTACCTAGCATGAGGCCTTTTGGGAGCTTATTGGCTTCGAGTTCCATCGGAACTCCGAAGTTAAGCGAGTAGCGCGCGAGAGCACTCCTATGATGGGTGACCCACTGAGAAGTTCTCGTGTGAGTTCCCAGAAACAAAACCGTGAGGGTGTAGTCGGGGCTCAAAGCGGACAATATCGTGCTACGGTGGTGGAGCGAGCCTGGGATGTGGTGGACCCCGGGCCGGGATGTGATTAAGTTTGAACTCACCAACTCGGAAGGTCGACTCGACGAGTTCGACATATCGATTTTCAAGCCATTTATGGCTTAGGTAAGCCTTGAGAAACACTTAGAACCTTCATTTCACTTCTATGGGTTGTTATTGATCCTTTGTTTGTGTTTTGGACGTGTGGTTTTACCCAGAAACTCGAGGGGAATGAGAACCTGCACGTTTTCATTCAAAAACCATGGTTATTGGGTCACTTTCAAACCATTTTTCTGGTCAACCTCGATCACAACTGGACTTCTTCTAGGTACAAACTTGTTTTCTACATTCCTAACTTCATAATGGCTTTTGAATCACTGAGTTTGGTTAAGTATCGAGTTAGAAATCAACTCTAGAAGTTAGGAAGAAAATTTCAGTTTATGGAAAATTTGTAACCGTGGTCATTTGGCCACTTTTAGGCCAAATTTATGATTAACTCGGACCATATTCGAACTTTCTGTGAATTGGGATCGGTAAACCACATTCCTAGCTTTAATTTGGCTTTTGTAGAAGTGAATTAGGTTAAGAATCGAGCTCGTTAGAAGCTCTGGAAGTTGGGCCAAAAATCTGCAAAAACTGCAGATTTTCGCGAGGAAGGCAAGTACAGTGTACTTGCGGGGCACGTGGGTTTTCTGGCAGCCACTTTGGGCGGCGTGTGAGGGCGCGTCCGGCCTCCGGCTGGCGCATGGTTGACACGTGTGTGTTTTTGTCGTCGAGTAGATCGATTTCATATATTTAAACCCTAGGTTTGAGCAAACTATAGGGGTTTTTTTTAGGTTTCCGTTATATGTTTTAATTAATGCTATTTTAGTTATTTCACATATAGGAGAAACTTATCCCGAGGATTTTCGAGGCCAAGCTAGGCTTGGGGGCTACGACTTAGTGACGTACTTGTGAGTGGGCAGTTTGTTTTTATACCTATACATTTTATAGTTTTCATAAATGCGTATTTACTTCATTTTACGCCTATATTGCCTAGTATCATTTTTGTGATATGAATTGTGATGAATGCTGTTATATGGTTGAGATATTACTGTCATGACATTCATACATACTTGTATACATGACATTCATTCATACATACTTGTATACATGCTGTTATATGTTAGTACTTCACGTGTATGTTCACATCCTCACCATTTGCTTGCCTTGGATCCAAGTTAGGTGCCAATCATGTCGGGTAGATTGCATTAAGCAATCCGACTTGTATGTGACTGTGCTTCTACAACAGTCTTCGCGTGATCGTAGTATTAGAGCGCATTGATTACACCCAGTCTTGTCGGGTAGAATTGCCTTAGGCAGTTCCGACTTGTGTGCTAGCTTAGATGATGAACAAACTACTTATAATTGATTATCACATGATTATATTACTTTGGCATTTGATATATCATGACTTGGCATATTTCTGGTTATATTGCTGTTATATTTTATTACATACTTACGTAGTATGTTTTAAGGAAACTATATTTGTTTTACGGCGAAGGGTTAGTATATTCAAAAATAAGGGTTTTCGTATAAACTTTGTTTTGCTGACCCACTCAACTTTGTTTTTCGCCCCTCCAGGTTTAATAGTTGTGCTTACGTTTATACGAGGATTATGGCAAATCTCAGGAGACGGTTACCTTCAGTGGTATAACTCTCATCCTGTTTACTATACTGTCTTATGCTCTGACATCACGTGTGAATAGGGTTCAAACCCGCTCACCTGCACACTCTCTTGATTAGGCACTTTAGGTTTAAATTTACCCATATCTTCAACATCACTACACTTTATGGTTTCGTCACCCTCCAAGTGTCGGCCAGCACAACTCGATTTGGAGTCCAAGTGGACATTCCGGGTCGAGGTGTATCACTAAGGGGAAGGGAATGGGCTAAACATCATAATGGACTAACAATAATGTGGTTCAAATTCGCCTTTGACGAGAATCGAACCTAAGATCTCTTACTTACAAGTGAAGAGTAATATCAGTAAACCGTAGTACTAAGTGGCTCTCTTTGCAATATTAAAATAATATTCCAATCAGAAAATTAAGCCCTACCTATTTCAACTTCTAAGACCATTTTCAATGGAAATGTCAAATTATTAGAGTTAAATTTCAATTAATGGCTGATGTGGTAGTCTGAAGACTTATGTCAAATTTTGTGTTTCTCCAACTGAGTTGAGAAATAATAATTTTTTATTAATGTGGAGCTTTAAATGGTTTTTTTTTTTTAATTTATTAAAAAAATTGTTGAAACAAAATTTTGTTAGTTGAAAGTAGGGCTGGTTCGGTATGGTATAATGAACCGAAACCCATGTCTCGATTCCCAAACCAAAATTTTTGGGAATCCCAATTTCAATATTGATTCCAAACCAAATTTTTGGGAATCCTAAAATTGTTTCGGGATTTCAGGCTATTGGGTTGAAACTTGAGCATAGAAAAAGTTTACAGGAGAAATTAAAGCTGAATGCAATTACTCTTCCATCCTAGGACCTAAAAGAATATAAGAAGGTAAAACTCGTGCCAATTTCCAATCATGAAATACCAAACTTTATTGTACCTGGATGCAAGAAGAAAGATGAAGTGATAATTCCTTCTTCAAATTGTCTCGGACGATTCCATATATCTTTTCTACATATGCCGTAAGTTGCTGCTTAAAGAGCAAAGTCGGATACTTGGCCTCAACCTGACGCACTAAATCAGACCTCAGAAGCACCAACTGAAAGATTGGCAGAAGAAGATCGGAAGCCCTACGAAGCAAGAACATCATATGACATCAGGCACAAGAAGAAATAAATCCGATATGTGAGATGCCTCCCCATTACCACAGGAGACAGAAAAATAAATTGAATAACTTGTTCTAATTCGATCGGTTTAACAAGTTATTCAATTTAGAAAATGAAAATGAAAATCGATTTAGCAAAATGTGCTTGGTGTGCTAGACACAATGTCTCCAACTCTAGTAGAAAAATTAAAGGGGTTCCTCATGTTTCTATAGAAAACACTCCTGATTTTAGTTCATTTAAATGACATTAATATTTGTAGTTTCATAGACTTTCAAATGAACGACAAAATGACTGCAATAGGATAAAAGTTCTCAAAATAGCTGCTGGAAATGAAATTAAAGAACAGAGACCAATATATTGGTGTTGATTCCATATTATTCATAT
The DNA here is from genome assembly GCF_916048215.2 of Malus sylvestris. NCBI lineage: Eukaryota > Viridiplantae > Streptophyta > Magnoliopsida > Rosales > Rosaceae > Malus > Malus sylvestris. Next base: position 32,493,531 of record NC_062271.1, read on the forward strand.
AGACTTTCTTTCCTGTTTCTTATATTTGAGTACAAACCAACTTGTAACTTCCACCCCATTTCCTCTTTATAATTCAGCTGCCAATAGGAATCAAATTGCCAAGATTGATAATTATAGTGTAAAAAGACTCATCCGTCTGATCCATATCAGTTCCAAGTGCTAAATTTCACAAACCCTAATCTAGATTTCACAGCATCAGACATGAGAGCACCAGACAAAGCTAATTGGTCAGCCAAATTATTAATTTTATCCAAAAAGTCAAAAATGCTAAGATCACCGCAACGAAGGTTGAGGAGTTCACCACGTAGTTGAATGACTCGATTATGAGAGGAAGGTGCATACCGTTCCTGCAAGGCTGTCCAAGCTTCGGCAGCACTAACACACTTGACAACAACATGCATGACAGGAGGAGAGAGGAACTGGTGATCCACGAAAGCACCATCTGATCTTGCTGAATACAGGGTTCAAAAAGGGGATTGATGGCATCAGTAAGTTGCCCATCATCATCAATCAAAAATGCAGGGGGATATTTTGACGTGCCGTCGACAAAGGGCATGAGACTTCGACTTCGAAGTAAAGGGACAAACTGGGCGCGCCACAAAAGATAATTGTGACGATCAAGTTTCAAGGGTAGGAAGGCAGAAACATTAGTGAGAGGAGTGGCAACGGAAGAGGCCATGAGGATTGAGAAGGAAAAAAAAATGTCGTGAGACAGTGGAAAGGATGATACCATATAAGTAAATGTGCTCAATGATCTGAGCATATTCCATTTGATGTTTTTATAGAGACTACAAGAAGTATTTGGATGAAGAACAAACTCTTCAAGCCAAGGATAATTCAGAGATAGTACAAAAGATAAATAACCTAATTAAATTCAAAACACTTGCAACAGATAAGGTTTATCTCAGCCTTCCTTTTGACTGATTTGGTTGCGATCTTCAGTGAATGTTGTGGCAGGAACCCTTGAATTTGAACTTGGTTTATCATCACAAACCCAAATCTAAATTTCACAAACCCTAAATTAATTCCAAAATTTACCTGATTTGGGGGAGAATCGGTGCATAATGCACTGGAATCTGGATGAAGAAGTCGAGAAAGATCAGAGAGATGAGCGGTGTCGGTGGCCATGGCTTTGCCTCTATGTCGTGAATGAAGGTTCCTCCACAATGAGGGTCTGAGGGATGAGAAGTCGAGAGAGAGAGGAGGGTGGTCGAGTTGAGGAGGGTGGTGAGGTTGTTTGAGGAGAGGTCGAGTCGAGAAAGGTGGTAAGGTTGTCTGAGGTGAGGTCGAGGAGGGTGGTGAGTGAGGTTGTCTGAAAGGAGCTCGAGTCGAGAGACGGAGAGAGAGTGATTGAGTTCACTTTTACGAGGGTTTGAACTTTGATTTGTATTCAACGGTTGATTAAATCTCAACCAAATCCGACAGCTGTTACAATTCCAAATATATATTTAAAATTAAATAATATAATATTTTTTATTTCGGTTTGGGATTACCAAACAAACGAAAATGTGAGATCGATTCCCGTACAGAAAGTTCGGTATTGGGTACCAAAATTTTTGGGATTTTCGGTTTGGAATATTCAGTATTTTTTTTCCACCCCTAGTTGAAAGGTTAGTGGAATAAGAGACCTACCATTAAATTAATAAAAAAATTGATGTTGTTGTCAAATTTGACTCCTTAAGAGCATCTCCAAATGAGATGTCAAAATTCTAGGTGGCATGCCACTGTGCATATTTGACATCAAAATTCTATCCAACTGAAGTGCTATTTGCTAACTAGATTTGAAGGCTTTGTGTTTTGGAGTCAAATTTGACATCAATATCAAATTTATTTTTAATTCATTTTAATGGTAGATCCCTTATTTCATTAACATTTTAACCAATAAAAAATTTATTGTAATATTTTTTAATAATTACAATCATTGAAATCTCTATTTAAAAAATAAAATAACATTTGACAATTCGGTTAGAGAAGTACAAAATATTACATAAGACTTCAGATTATCCACATCAGCCATCAATTGTAATTTGACTCTCATAATTTGACATTTTCTTTGGAGATGGTTTAACACAAAAGTTTCAAATCTAGTTAGCAAATAACACATCAATTAGAAGAATTTTTTATGTCAAATATGCTTTAACAAGGAAAAGGATCCGGCAATCGTGTCTGTTCATTGTATATCATGCGGTCAGTTTCATTAAGTACTATTTATATTTGAATTTTAAAATTTAAAATTTAAAATGATTTCTAACTGCACGATGTACAATGAATGGACACGATTGCAGAATCCCTATAAAAAAGATCCAACGAGGATCCTTTTCCCTCTAACAATTCTATTTCTCTCTCTAATATTAAAATTAATTGTTTATTTAAAACCAAAAAAAAAAAATCTCATTCAAACTTCCTTATCATATTTGGCCCTTCCAAGTTTCCAACAGATCATCATATTTCAACTTTTTCATTCCCATGACTCTTGTTTCTTTTGGTCTCTCTTTCACCATTTCACGGCGCAATTCAGGATAACAGTCAAGTCAAGCATGAACTCTTGTTGAGTATCCCACACCAGCCAGAGGAAAGAAGAAAGAAGAGTTTAAATGTAATTGCTCCACTCCAACTAATATCGAGACATTTTGTGATAAAACTCTACACCTGATAGGGGTTTGTAATTATGAATTTTTATTTATTTGCATTCTCCTTAAAAACACTGTTTACGAGGGTTTGTAGGGTTTTAGAAACTCAAATGACGATGTACTCATCGTCAAACTGTAGATGATGCAATCACGAGCGTTTGCATATTTTTTTTTAGAAAACTTCATTTTAATCCTTAAAAAAGATGAGTTTTAGATTATAACCATAAGTAAGATTAAAATCCAATTTTAGTCCCTAGCACATTTAATCATATCATTTATTAGTTGTATTTTGATGTTTTATTTTATCCTTTTATTTTTATTTTTATGTATTAATTACATTTAAATTTAATTTTTATTTCATTCATCATAATATATTTTAATGTCTACATTTAGGCAACTAATTTTTTTATAATATATATTCCGATAACAAATTTGTATGTTCTTTATTTAGGTACATTAATACATTTGAATATTTTGGTATATCCATCGGTACAAACATGTAGTTACATTGATTCAATATAATGCATTTCGGTCAATATAATGTATTTCGTTACGTACACTTTGGTACACACATTTGAGTATCGACTTTTAGGTACATTAATTCAATTATTATATTTCGGTAAATACATTTAGGTACATACATTTTGGTATTGATATTTAGGTACATACATTTTCGGTATTAACATTTAGGTACATACATTTCGGTATTGACATTTAGGCACATACATTTAGGTTCATTATAATATATTTCGGTACAATCATGTAGGTACAAATATTTCGGTACAAAAAAGTCAATTTTATATATTTTGGCACAATCATTTCTGAACACTTATGTATTTATATATTTTTGTATCACAATTTTTTTTTAATATTTTCTCATTTACATTCATTTCTAATTAAAAAAAAAACTAAATATGTGCATATTAATAAAATAAAATTTTAATATGGAGAGATTAAATAAAAATACACATTAAATAACAAAAATTGAATGTAAATTTTGATAAAAGTACACTCAAGGGATTAAATTGAATATTTAATCTAACACCAGGTTTTTTTTAAATTTTAATCTTTTGCAAGGATTAATGTTCAAAAACCCCTTTTTTCACATATTACATTTGTAAATTAATTATTATGATTTTTTTTAATGTGATTTGGAATTTTTATGGGAGATTATATACTACTATGGCAATTGTAGTAACTAGTAATGTTTTTCTTTAGTAGTTTAAAATTATCAAATTAATTTTTTTCTTAACAGGTGACAAGATAACGATCATGTTAGTTAACGTGTTGACTCAAAACTCATTATTTTAGTGCCATTTCGGGTCCAATCATAGAGTCATGCAAAAAATTGCAAGGTATACCATAAGCCGCGTGCTACTCATATTTAAGGTCCTCTCCAACCCAAGAGTCCAGAGGGCCGAAAATAGCTCTAAAACCGTCTCCAACCGAGGGCTATGCTAGAGGGCTCGGGAATCTGGGAGGCCCCACGTAATTTCAAAGGGCCAAAGGGCTGGCTATTTTTCTTTTATAGTTTTCCTATTGTTGTCGGTTATAACCGACAGCATTAAAGAATGATTTTTTAATACTATCGGTTATAACCGACAGTAATAGGTATTCATAGGCAAATTTTTTATTTATTTACTATTAGTGTCGGTCATAACCGACACTAATAGTTTGAATTTTTTTTTAATATAACGGCTAGCTAAGTCAGCTAGCCATTGGATTTTTTTTTAATTTAAACATTTCTTTTCTTCTATAAATATGGTGAAGTTCTTTCAATTCTTCACTTCATTTGCAATATTTCCTTCTTCAATATTTTTCAATATTTCCTTCAATATATTTCTCAATATTTCCTTCAATATATCTTCCAATATTTCCTTCATCTATAATATTTGTTTCAATTTTTCAATAATTTCCTTCAATATTTCCTTCATTTTTTTCAAAAAAAATAGCCTCATCTGCAATGAAAGATAGGGCTTGGACCCGAAAAGAAGATGAAGCTCTTTGCAAGGTTTATAGATGGGTCTCAAAAGATAGTGTGAGGGGGATTTCTCAAACAAGTGAAGGTGTTTGGACTCGTGTGTCCAAAAAATACTTAGAGTTCTACGAAGGCACCATTCCACCGAATACCCGAAACCACGAAAGTTGTTCTTCAAGATGGAATAAACATCTTCATCCAAGTTTGAATAAATGGCATCAAGCACTATTAGCAGCCGCAAGTAGACATGAAAGCGGCGCTAATTACTATGACGAAGTTAGTGTTTTCATAGTTTATTTTAAATGTTTAATTATATTACATTTAATTTTTGTAATTATATGTCATTATATTACATTTAATTTCATGAATTAATTTCCTAAAATTTTTGTAATTATATTTTCTAGGTACGCCAAGTGGAGGAATTGTATATGGAAGGCAGCTCAAAACCATTTCAGTTTCATGGTTGTTGGGAAATTTGTAAATGGTGGGTTTTATTTAAAGATCCACCTCAACATAGAGTGGATCCTTTGGGAGCTGCATCCCCATTTGTAGATATGAATGAAGATGGATCTCCTACCATTCAACAAACAAGGGTAGAAAATCCGACTCCGTCCGAAAGTTCTTTACCTAGGGCTATGGGACGAAACAAGGTCCGAAGGTTGAGGAAAAAGGGCAAGGCAAATGTTGATTACGCCGCTCAACATGAAGTGGCGGCCTCATTGCGATTATTGGCTAAGCAAAATGCTCTTGAGGCGGAAGAAAGGAAGTGTAGGCATGAAGAACGGGCCAAGCAAATACAAGAAGAGATGGATGATAAGAATATAGAAAGGAACACTTCGAATTACACTCCAATGAGTAAGGCCTATTTTGATAGGAAAAAAAAAGAAATTATGAGCCGACGGCGGTTGTTTGTGACAGACTATACTTCTACGATGGCGGATAATGAAGATAATAATGATTATGGATATTAAATTTAAGTTGTTGTAGTTTTTAAATTTAATTTGTCATTTTTAAATTTTAGTTGGAGTTTTTAAATATAAGTTGTAGTTTTTAAATTTAAGTTATTGTTGTTTTTAAATTTAAGTTGTGGTTTTTAAATTTAAATAATAAAATATGTTTAGCCATTTGGCCCTCGATTGGAGACGGTTTTTTGTGACAGGGCTAAAACGAGTCATCTAGCCCTCGGTTGGAGACGGAGACAAATATGGCCCTGTACTATTCATTAAAATATTAATACATTGGAGAATCTTGGAGGGCCAGAGGGCTAAAACGAGCCCTCTGGTCAGCCCTCGGTTGGAGATGGCCTAACCATTAAACTTGGTCTAACAATTTTCAAACTCTCTACAATCAATGGATTGCCTTGTTTGTTAGGTATTACTCTTTAACTCACTGTGTCCTGAGCTTAAACTCTCCCGGATGAGGATCCTCTTTATGGGGATCCTAGGGTTCCTCACATAAACTCTCCCGGATGAGGATCCTCTTTATGGGGATCCTAGGGTTCCTCACATCCTAAAAGTTCAGTACATTGTGCGGTCAGTTTTTGTTAGGTACTATTTGTGTTTAATTTTAATTATAAAATTTCAAAATGATTTTTGACCGTATGATGTAAGATGAGCAGTTAGGATATGAGGATCCCTACAATTTGGATGAGGATGGAATCCAAATCCAACTCTCCCTACCTCCTTTGAGTACCTTTTAGTGTAGATTAGTGTAGCATGTATAGGTTTATAATCATTTTTGTTTTGTGCAAAATATCTCCAAATAAAAAATGTCATAGAAAAATGTATACCTATGAAATACCTTTTATATTTATTTATTTTTTTTGAACAAACAATATTATTTATATTAAGAGGGAGGAGATAGGCTTAGCCTCATAATATGTTAGTAATAATATGATTTAAACTCATATTGGTAATAATCGAATATAAGATCTTTCATTTACAAGTGAAAAAAATACCACTAAACCACAATTGTATCTTTTATATCTATTTATTCTTGATAATCAAATATTTCTCGCTTCCATATTAAAAAAAAAAAACACACACACACATGAATCTCTTAATTTGATTACAAATATCGACGGTATGTACTAGCGACGTGTGGGCATTTCTGCTGATTTTTTTTTTTTTTTTTTTTTTTTTTTGTCGAAGCATTTCTGCTGAGTTGACCAAAAAGAAAAGAAAAAGAAAATACAAACGTTTGAGCTGACGGTCAAAGTGACGGAGGATTTACATTTGCAGCTATTTATTTCCCCACTTGGGAGGGAATAAATTAGAGTAAACTGTCGATTTGCCCCCTGAACTATCACCCAACTTTCGATTTGCCCCCGAACTTTTTGATTGGAAAATTAAGGACTTAAACTAATTTTTTTGGCCGATTTCCCCCCTACCATTAGTTTTTCATAGATTTCATCCAAATTAACGTTAACTCTTATCATGTGCAAACCACGTAACTCTCATTTGTGGACAAAAGCGTCATTTCACTAGACATTCAGACAAAAAAGCTATAGAATCACACATATTTGCATAGGTTTATATTTTAAAAATCGAAGGTTTTCAATTATTTTAAAGAATGAAGCGACCGAACTACCTACACATGTTGTGCATATGCTTCTATTTAACAGAAATTTGGATGGAATGAATGAAAAATTAACAGCAGGGGGCAAATCGGCCAAAAAAATTAGTTTAAGTCCTTAATTTTCCAATTAAAAAGTTCAGGGGGCAAATCGAAAGTTGGGTGATAGTTCATGGGGCAAATCGGCAGTTTACTCGAATAAATTAAGCGACCCTTTGTTAGTTAATGATACTTCTGTTTGGTGTAGGTAGACATAGATCCTCTGGAAAGCTCCAATATCGGGGGTTGGCTCTGCTTCCTGCTTCCGCCTTCAACATTTAACAGTCCAAAATCTCTGAATCAGAATTTGTGATTCGGCCACAGATGGATGAAAACGAGGACCTGTTTTCGTCCCCGAGCTTCTCCGGTAACCCACCACCAAGTGGCCTCCGCAAATTCAGCCTCCTCGACCAGACTCGCGCTGACACACTTACTCCTTCCGCTTCAAAGCTATTCCCGGACTCTTCCTCTTCCTCATCGGAAGATGAGGACAACGTCGTCTCCCTCCACTCCACCTCCAAACGCCTCGACTACATGCTCCAATTCCTTGACCGCAAGCTCTCCGTCATCAACGACGACGACTACAACAAGAACAACAACAGCAGCAGTAATTATAACAATAATAATAATAAGAACAACGCCTCCGAGGGGAACTGCTCGTCTTCGCTTCCGGAGTTCTTGGCCAGTGGGGGAGGGACTGGGATCTTCAAAGTCCCGATTCGGGCGGCTGTCCATCCGAACCGGCCGCCGAGGCTGGAAGTGAGGCCCCACCCGCTGAGGGAGACTCAGATAGGGTGCTTCTTGCGGACAATGGTGAGCACCGCGTCCCAATTGTGGGTTGGGACGGAGTGCGCCGTTAGGGTTTGGAACTTGAGCGATCTGTACTCGGCGGCAGGACAAGGCGAATCAGGGGATGAGGAGGCGGTGCCGTATAGGGAGTCGGTATGCACATCGGCTGTGATATGCTTGGTTGGGGATGAGGGGAATAAGATGGTGTGGAGCGGGCATAGGGATGGAAGGATCAGGTGTTGGAAGATGGATTCGGCTCCTACTCCGACGAATCCGTTTAAGGAGGGCTTATCTTGGCAGGCTCACAGAGGCCCCGTTCTTTCAATTGTCATCTCCTGCTATGGTAAATTTATTTGTTTGTTTATTTATTCTACTACGACTATGGGACAGAGGTTCAGGGCCGAAGGGGTAGAGGAAGACCTAGGAAAACTTTGGAAGAGACTCTAAGAAAAGACTTAGAGTACTTGGATCTAACGAAGGACATGACACAGGATCGAGCACAATGGCGTTCTAAGATTCATATAGCCGATCCCACTCAGTGACTTGGATTTTCCAAGTCTCCAACCGAGAAGTTTTCCTCACTCGGGAAATTAGGGGAACACTACCCCAACCTACATGCTCCACTCAGAAAGCTTCAACATACAAGCTTTAACAAAGGAAAATTCAAAGAACTTAGCGAAGAAGGCTTTGGTGTATTTAACACAATACGTTGAAATGAAGGAAAGCTTATTTATTGATATCCCCAATAAGCTACAAATATGTACATATACATGAGTCAAAATAAGCACACAAGAGGGAGCCTTCACAAAGGTTGCTTAGGAGAAGTCTCAGCAGTCGGTAGAGCCCCAGAAAGAGAAGGCACCGGAGGGGGATCATTTGGAGCCTCAGTACTGGACAGAACCCTAGAAGGAGGAGGCATCAGAGGTTGATCATTTGGAGCTTCATTACGCGGTACAGCCCCAGAAGACGAAGGCAATAAATGCCTTTGGAACAAACCCACAAATCTCTGATGATCAAGTAAAACCTGACCATCAGTTTCCTTCATCTGGTCAAGCTTCCTCTTCATGTTTGTAGCATAATCATGTGCGAGCCGGTGCAACTGTTTATTCTCATGCTTGAGCCCTCTAATCTCCTGTTTGAGACTCATCACTTCAGCCGCCAATGATTCAACTTGGCGGGTTCGAGCAAATAGGCGTTGTGCCATATTAGACACAGAACCTGCACACTGAACACTGAGAGCCAGCGAATCCTTAACAGCTAACTCATCAGACCGTTTGGAAAGTAGTCTGTTATCTTTGGGAGTGAGAAGGTTCCTGGCCACCACCGCAGCGGTCATATCATTCTTCATCACGGAATCCCCAACGGTAAGAGGACCAGTAGGGGAGACGAAGGATGGGCGCCATATGTTGTCTGGAGAAGGCGGGGCTGCCTCTTCAACAAGGTTCAAGTCAAAACGACGGTCGGAGGGGCCAGACATTTTCAAAGGTGTTGAAGAGAGAAGAGGTCGGACAAATCAAGATCTTAGAAGTGCAAGAATGAAGCTTCTACTGGTGGAGATTCAAGTGTGCTTTGGAACTTAATGCCAGCCCCTATAAAAATCTGCACTCGACGAAGCTTCAGAAATCGAAGAGGCGCCTGCTCAGAAATCGAAGAGGCGTTTGCTTTCTCAAAAGCTGGGCTGCTTAGAGATCACGAGGGTTGATCTCAGAAATCGAAGAGGCGTTTGCTTTCTCAAAAGTTGGGCTGCTCAAATACCACGAAGGCCGATCTCAAAAATCGAAGAGGCGCTCGCTTTCTCAAAAGCTGGGCTCCCCAGAGACCACGAGGGCCGATCTTAGAAATCGAAGAGGCACCTACTTTTCCAGCCTTTTCCAGCCTTGTCAGCACCTGTCACACGCACACTCAGTTTTGCGGAAATTATGGGCATTCTGTCAAAGACTTCTGGGGAAGTAGAAAACACATGAATCTTACTGTTCAATCACCCACTTCCCATACGCAACAATAGCTCATGGGTACCACAAATAACTTTGCCAAAGTTCTCTGCCAAAGTTGAGCACGTGAAGCTTGCAGCTCCCACTACATCGCTCTGACCAAGAAGGGTAAAAGAATAGCAAAGAAACAGCACTAACAAAGTTTAGACCCATAAATTTTGACGGTCTAGCTACCATATTATTACCCACAAGGGTAAAGGAACAGTACCACTGCTGGATAATTGGAAAGTCCCTGTGTGTCAACCTCTGTGCTTCGTGGCAAGGTAGACTAGCAAACATGCCCAACCTTTACTCACATTCGAGAAAACACTCCCAATAAGATTGCTTGCTCCAAAATCGAAGAGGCACCGTCCTCCGAATCTCGAGAGCCAGACTCCCAACATGACTACTTTCTTAAAAATCGAAGAGAGGGTAAAGGAACAGTACCATTGCTGGATAATTGGAAAGTCCCTGTGTGTCAACCTCTGTGCTTCGTGGCAAGGTAGACTAGCAAACATGCCCAACCTTTACTCACATTCGAGAAAACACTCCCAACAAGATTGCTTGCTCCAAAATCGAAGAGGCACCGCCTTCCGAATCTCGAGAGCCAGACTCCCAACATGATTACTTTCTCAAAAATCGAAGAGACACTGCTCCCCGAATCTCGAGAGCCAGACCCCCAGCATGATTGCTTTCTCAAAAATCGATGAGGCATCGTTCTCCGAATCAATCGAAGAGGCGCTCGCTTTCTCAAAAGCTGGGCTGCTCAGAGACCACGAGGGCCGATCTCAGAAATCGAAGAGGCACCTACTTTTCTAGCCTTGTCAGCACCTGTCACACGCACACTCAGCTTTGCAGAAATTATGGGCATTCTGTCGAAGACTTCTGGTGAAGTAGAAAGCACATGAATCTTACTGTTCAATCACCCACTTCCCACACGCAACAATAGCTCATGGGTACCACAAATAACTTTGCCAAAGTTCTCTGCCAAAGTTGAGCACGTGAAGCTTGCAGCTCCCACTACATCGCTCTGACCAAGAAAGGTAAAAGAATAGCAAAGAAACAGCACTAACAAAAGTTTAGACACATAAATTTTGAAGGTCTAGCTACCATATTATTACCCACAACTGTAAAGGAACAGTACCACTGCTGGATAATTGGAAAGTCCCTGTGTGTCAACCTCTGTGCTTCGTGGCAAGGTAGACTAGCAAACATGCCCAACCTTTACTCACATTCGAGAAAACACTCCCAATAAGATTGCTTGCTCCAAAATCGAAGAGGCACCGTCCTCCGAATCTCGAGAGCCAGACTCCCAACATGACTACTTTCTCAAAATCGAAGAGAGGGTAAAGGAACAGTACCATTGCTGGATAATTGGAAAGTCCCTGTGTGTCAACCTTTGTGCTTCGTGGCAAGGTAGACTAGCAAACATGCCCAACCTTTACTCACATTCGAGACAACACTCCCAACAAGATTGCTTGCTCCAAAATCGAAGAGGCACCGTCCTCCGAATCTCGAGAGCCAGACTCCCAACATGATTACTTCCTCAAAAATCGAAGAGACACTGCTCTCCGAATCTCGAGAGTCATACCCCCATCATGATTGCTTTCTCAAAAATCGAAGAGGCATCGTTCTCCGAATCTCGAGAGCCAGATACCACAGACCACTTTTTCAAAGTGCTCTGACAGAGTTAAAACATGTGAAACAGGCAGCTCCCACTACCGTGCTATGACCAAGCAGGGTAAAGGAATAGCATTACTACTTGTTGTTAGGGAGACTCCTATATATGTCGACCTCCATCCCCAACGGACAGGCAGACCTGCAAAAATGCTCAACCCTTCATCATATCTGAGAGGGCACTCCCAACGAAGCCTTTCGAAATATTCAGCTTTCTTTCCCCCCGATAATACCTCTGCAAACAAGCTATACTAGAGCAAGAATATCTCATATCATCAGGGTTAAAAGCAAGAGTATCCCATATCATGCTTTTTCCCTGTCTTTTCTTTTGGCCTTGTTTTTACCTGCAAGACAAGGAGAAAGAGAGCAATCAGTCAGCACTTGGAATCAAGCTTCCAGCCAGGAACTGACTGCCTGGAACCCCTTACCTGATTACTTACCTGGCATTGCTCTCGAGTACTCATCTTCAACATCTTATGTTTCCAGGGAAGATTCCGCATCTGCTTGAGGAACAGATAGGGCAAGTGCGAAGGATACAAGGATACAAGGAAGCATGTGGAGACAAGCGTAACAGCACACGTGCCGATACATTCATTACTCTGTCAAAAGCAAAAGTATCCCATATCAGCAGGGTGGAACGTACTCTAGATTTGATGGACTTGTTTTGACCCTCAAATTCTTCAGTCGGCCTTATACTCTGGAGGAAACCAGAAAACCCTCCAGCTCAGTTCAAGAATAAGCCTGTGGAAAGTTACTTCTTCAAAAGCAAAAGTATCTCATATCATCTCTTCTCATTTTTCTTCTCTTTATCCTTCATGCTGCTGCAAGATGGGGAGAAGGTGAACAATCAGTCGGAGCTCTGATTGCTTACCTTGTCTGTCACCTCTTTCAGCAGACCCCCTAGCTCGGCGACTTGGGGGACTCCTACTACATGGTTTGTATCGCGCTTGACCAAGCCTGAAACTACAAGTAAGCTTCAAGTGAAATTGATACATTACCTTGTGCATCTCCACCAGTTAAAGATACCACCCCTGGATGGAGGAATAGTACTTCCAGAGAAGATGCCACATCTACCTATGAGACAGATAAGGCAAGTCAAGACGACACCACACTCCGATACTTAGAAGTTTCGTGATTACGAGATCATTCTCCCACAATATTTCCTAATGTCATTTGTACTAAATCATTCACTTGTACTCACTAAATGAGAGCTTGAACCTATGTACTTGTGTAAACCCTTCACAATTAATGAGAACTCTTCTATTCCGTGGACGTAGCCAATCTGGGTGAACCACGTACATCTTGTGTTTGCTTTCCTATCTCTATCCATTTATATACTTATCCACACTAATGACCGGAGCAATCTAGCGAAGATCACAAAAAGCGATCGTTTTCGCTACCTAGGATCTATCTTGCAAGAGAACGGAGAATTAGATGGAGATCTCAACCATAGAATACGAGCTGGATGGAAAGAGTGCATCCGGCGTGTTGTGTGACCGTCGTAGGCCACTGAAGCTCAAGGGAAAATTTTATAGGACGGCAATAAGGCTAGCGATGTTGTATGGCACAGAATGTTGGGTGGTGAAGCATCAACACGTACACAAAATGGGTGTAGCGGAGATGAGGATGCTTCGTGGGATGTGTGGGCACACGAGAAAGGATAAGATTGGGAATGAGGATATCCGAGGTAAAGTAGGAGTAGCCGAAATTGTAGGAAATATGAGAGAAAATCGGCTCCGGTGATTTTGAACATGTGCAAAGAAGGCCGACTGACGCTCCGGTTCGAAGATGTGACTACGGGACAGAGGTTCAGGGCCGAAGGGGTAGAGGAAGACCTAGGACAACTTTGGAAGAGACTCTAAGAAAAGACTTAGAGTACTTGGATCTAACGGAGGACATGACACAAAACCGAGCGCAATGGCGTTCTAGGATTCATATAGCCGACCCCACTTAGTGGGAAAAGGCTTTGTTGTTGTTGTTGTTGTTGTTGTTGTTTATTTATTCTACTAGTGCTGCTGCTAATGCTGCTACTACTACTACTTTGATCCATCTAGGGGATCTATGGTCAGGCTCAGAGGGTGGTTCCATCAAGATATGGCCACGGGAAGCTCTTGAAAAAGCTCTCTCCCTAACAGCCGAAGAAAGGCACATGTCTTCTTTGTTGGTCGAGAGATCTTACATTGAACCTTGGACCCAAGTTGCCGTCAATGGTTTCACTAACATATTAACTTCAGATGTTCGCTACTTATTATCTGATCGTTCTGGAGCCAAGCTCTGGACTGCTGGTTATCTCTCATTCGCATTGTGGTATGTCACCACCCTCAATATTCTAATTTTTTTGAGAATAATGCCTACCATTCCTGATAAAAGTAATAAATTTGAATTGAACCATTCTTATTTTGGTTTTTCTGGTGCGAACTCATCATTTTTGTGTGTGTAAAATGTTAGGGAGTATTGTTTTGGCATATGGGTTTAAAGTTTTTTTCAGTGCCCCTTTGAATTATCTATGCAGTATGAGATGTTTTAGAGTTATTAGTGAATGAGAACTGCAGAAACTACTAGCCTTTTGTGACTTCAGACCTCTCTATAGCAATACTCTATTGGAACAACCTTTATCTAGTCATGAAAAGTTTCAGTTCCAACTTGGGCCAGTTATAATAGGAATAAACTCCACAATTTAATTAGTTATAATTTTTCTAGGCTCTGCCTTAAGAAACTTGCTTCTACATGGTAATAATTGTCAGTAAGTCCAAAAATATGCAATTCACAAATAAAAATTTAAGATGAAATGAAATATTTTCTCTAAAGTTGTTTGAGATAATGAGTTATTCTTTAGAATTGTTGCTACGTCTTTGAGCTTCCGTGTATGCACTAACTCGTCAACATGGACATCTTGTTCTTGAAGCCAAAATGTTTCTAGCTTCTCAAGCATGTTTACAGCTTCTTGGCATGAAACTTTAGGCATTAAAGATATCACTACATACATAAATGCATTAGTTATTTTAGAGACTAGGTTTCTCTTTTTTTCCTACATCTTGGGAATTGACATGTTTCTATATCTATACAGCTTTCATTAGATAACTAAGTGAAAGAATAAGTTTTGTAAAGGCAACTCTATTAAGTAATAACCTCCCTGTAGTAATAAATTGGTTTGGTCCCAGCATTATGACTATATAGAGGTTTTACAATATGAATGATTACGTGTGTAGAGGACTTTCTTCCTCTCTTTGTTTTTTCAAATTGGCAAACGTTTCTACTGGAGAATGTTGAATTTTTTTGTTGTTGAATATTTTGCTCAAAGTTTGAAGTTTGACCCCCACCCGCCCTCCTTCCCACTTCACATTTTTATAGAGTAAGCTGTAGACACCTACAGTTGTAAGGGCAGGCAAAATAAAGTCATGTATTTAAGTTATGCTAGTAGTTTTCATATACAGGGATGCTCGTACAAGGGAGTTATTGAAGCTTTTCAGTACAGATGGTCAGATTGAGAATCGAGTGGACATTTCATCAGCACAGGACTTCTCAGCCGAACCTATTGCTGGATCAAAGAAAGACAAAATACAAAGTTCTTTTGGTTTCTTTCAGCGGTCACGTAATGCCATAATGGGAGCAGCAGATGCTGTTCGTCGAGTTGCAGTGAAGGGTGCCTTTGGAGATGATAATCGAAGAACTGAAGCACTGGTGATAGCAATGGATGGAATGATTTGGACTGGGTGTACAAATGGCCTACTTGTACAATGGGATAGAAATGGCAATCGTATACAAGAATACCACTATCATTCTTCTGCTGTCCAATGCTTTTGTACATTTGGGCTACGTATATGGGTTGGTTATGCAAGTGGTACTGTCCATGTATTGGACCTTGAGGGTAATCTGCTTGGAGGATGGGTGGCTCACAGCAGTCCTGTCATAAAAATGGCTGCAGGAGCGGGTTTTATATTTACCTTGGCTAATCAAGGTGGTATATGTGGATGGAATATCACGTCCCCTGGACCTCTTGACAATATATTGTGCTCAGAATTAGCCGGCAAAGAATTTACATATACAAGGATAGAAAATTTGAAAATATTGACCGGTACATGGAATGTTGGACAGGGAAGAGCATCTCAGGACTCACTTATATCCTGGCTGGGCTCTGTTGCTGCTACTGTTGGAATTGTTGTTGTTGGGTTGCAAGAAGTTGAAATGGGCGCTGGTTTTCTTGCCATGTCTGCAGCCAAAGAAACTGTAAGTTTTTATTTTATTTTTTATTAATGAATTTTCTTGCCTAGAGAGTTGATAAATGGCTGCTTGGTTCCTGAGGAAAAAGGTTCGATGCAAGAAATTTTGAGCCACATAGAATGCCTTAAGGTCAATCTTATCCAAAAGTATCTTTGAATGCTCATCAAAATGTTTTCCATCGAGGACAATGCTTATGCGTTCTTTTGCATATGAGCAAGTTTCAATTGATACAACCAGCCTAGACGAAGATTATTGTTATTATAATAATGATGGCGATATGCATGTGTTGAGTTTATCTTTGAAATGCTTGTCAAACTGCCTTCGATGAAGAACAATACTGATGTATGTTATTGTGTGTGATCATCAGTCATTTAGTTCGGAAGCCTAGGTCTACAATTAAGACGATGAGGATGTTAAGGTTATAGCCATTTATTAAAAATCATTTTAAATTATTAATATTGGGCTGAAACTCTAAGAATCTATTTCCATCACCCAAATGCCATGCATTGTTGAGAGCACACATACCCCTGGTGAAGTGGACCTCTGGGGCAGCATTCTGTATCTTCTATGATGCAACCAAACACAAATAGTAACATTTTTATTTTTAATAAGGCGATGCTTGAGTATATCTTTACTTAACCTGTTAATCACAAGTCTCTTTCCAATGAAAGCAATGGAATGGTGTAACTTGATATTTTCTCACATGTTAGTATTGTCACTTGTATGGTTGACTAAATCACCTCTCGTCATGACTCTCCTTCATCTGTAGGTAGGGCTTGAGGGCAGCTCTGTTGGGCAGTGGTGGCTGGATATGATCGGAAAAACATTGGATGAAGGTTTGACATTTGAGCGCGTTGGCTCCAGGCAATTGGCAGGATTGCTCATTGCTGTGTGGTGAGTATCTTTTGACGGGAAGCTCCCTAATTCGTTGATTGATTATTTCTTTATCATTAATGGTCTGTTTGGATTTAAAATTTGGATTTGAATTTGGTTTTCAAATCCTTTTATTTGAAATTTGTTTTGTTTAAATAAAAATTCTTGGCTCCGAGATTTCATCTCAAGGTGTAGAAAAATATAAAAAAATATAATCAGTTAATTAAAATGTTAAATATATAGACTGAAATTTAGTAAAAGAACAGTGATTCACAGTCTCACCAATTCAGAATTTTCCTTCATTTTCCCTCAATTTCTCAACAACCAAACACTGAAGATGGAGATTTGTGGGATTTGATTGTTGATTTCCCACAAATCAACCTACATCCCTCATATGTCTCTCCCTCTTCTTGAGGTCACTTTGTACAGAGAGATGGAGATTTGATCCATGATTCTGCATCGATTGCAAATAAAAACTGAAATCTGATCCGCAAGTGGAGAAAGGAAAGAAAGGGAGAAATACTGAGAGATGACAGAGAAGGATGAGAGAGACGGCAGCAGAGGGGAGAGAGAGATCGTGAGGAACATACCTCTAATCGAGGGTGGTGAAGGTTTAGATGGGGGCATGAGTTCTGAGACGGTTGGATTGCGATTTTGTCATCGAGGACGTTGAAGAGGTTGAGGAATTTGTCAAATGACTAGTTCTCATTAATGCAGCCCAAATGACTAGATTTGGATTTAGAGACCCAAATTCAAATCCAAGTCCAAATTCACCCTTAAATCCAAACGGGCCCTAGAATTGATTTTCTTACCATTTTATATAGATTTTACCCTTGCAAGTCTGTCATCATAACTTTTCAGTTTTTTTGTCTTTGAGGGTGAGAAACAATCTTAGGACTCATGTTGGGGATGTTGATGCTGCAGCAGTTCCATGTGGTTTTGGGCGTGCCATTGGTAACAAGGTAGGGCTACCTCTGTTATGCTGATTTGTACTGTGAAAAAAATTGTGTTTGTGTTGCGATAATTAACAAAATGATTGCCAAAGATATAAAGGGAAAACGGAAAAGGAAAGATGAAATATATTGAAGTAAGGATCAACTTTAGTGCTTTGCATGTGAGTGAATTTTAATAGCTCTGTGCTTGTCCCAGTATCTGTTTTGAGGTCAAAGTTCACAATTCCACACGCTAATAATCTTGCGGAAAAATTAGTGTTAATACTGGTTGTACATCACAAATGAGATTTGATAGTTTTCCTGCTTATCCTATGAGTTCTCCCCTGTACTAGTGATATTATTCAATTTGGTGAACTTTATTTATTAATCTACTCATAGAGGGTAGAAACATCAGTATTCTGGTTCTAATCTAAGTTTCTGCTCATAACTTGATGAATATAGATCAGGAGGTGGTCAATTAATTTCATATATTTTTTAGCAGTCATTTAGATGGTCCCAATTTCTGGATGGAGATGAAAAGAAATTTTTTTTAAGAACAAATGTGAGGAGGTGAATTTTTAGTAGGATAAATATTGTTTTGGGCATCTGTGGGATCAGGTTTTGAGTTTTTTAGAAAACCTATCTTCTTGGATTGGAAGGCTGTGGTTACTTACGAGATTGCTTTATTTTTGCCCCATATTGTGCATGTTGATTTATCTTGACTTGACCTGGACTGCTTGTTCACCTTCATTCTGCTGTATTACATTTTTACTAATACGTGTACTCTGTTTTCTATAAAAAGAATTTTTTTGGGGGGTTTCTGTCTCCCATTGTGTTTTCATAAGCATGCATATTGCATACACACTGGTACACCTGTGCTTTTGTTCATTGTACTGTTGTGTTGTCATTTTCATTTGGTTATGACCAATATTAATCGGCTAAAGGTCGTTCAAACAGGGAGCTGTTGGTTTGAGGATTAGAATATATGGCCGGGTAATGTGCTTTGTTAATTGTCACTTTGCTGCACACTTAGAAGCCGTTAATCGCCGCAATGGAGACTTTGATCATGTATATCGAACAATGACCTTCTGCCGACCTAACTTTCTCAATTGTGCAGCTGGTACAACACTTAACTTTTCTTCTATTGTTCCCTTGCCTTCTCAATATATTTATTTTGGTTTGTTTATAGATCTGGCTTGCCATTGATCCATTCTATTGCAGCTAGTGCTTCATCTGCAGTTCAAATGCTTCGTGGCACACATGTATGTGTAAAATTGGTAGAAGCACCTTCTTGGTTTTTAAGTTACTTGTTACAGGATCAATTTTCTTCCAGCCATCTTATAAACCATTGCTGGTGCCTTTTCAGGCTATTGGTAACAATTCTGCAGAAGGGATGCCTGAGTTATCTGAGGCAGACATGATCATATTTCTTGGCGATTTTAACTATCGACTTGATGGTATATCTTACGATGAAGCTAGAGATTTTGTTTCTCAAAGATGTTTTGATTGGCTTAGAGAAAGGGATCAGCTCCGAGTGGAAATGGAAGCTGGAAATGTCTTCCAAGGAATGCGTGAGGCAGATATTAAGTTTCCTCCCACGTATAAGTTTGAAAGGCATCAAGCTGGTTTAGCAGGTACAGTTTACTGTTGCACATATGATTCCTAAATTCATAGCTTTAGATGGGCACTAAAAAGCGAAAGAAAAAAAGGGATTGGTTGAAGATTCTTTACTGAGTGCTGAGTAATCTATTTAGGTCATTTAGCAGTATTTAGTTATAACTTGTGTGTTAGGTGGTCTGTCAAGACTCGGTGACAATGTTTCTGTTTTTTGAATTACTAGATCATTTCACTTTTATGTTGTATTGTGCTGTTTGGACATTTATGCTTCTGCAAGAAAAAGATAAGACATTTTCCAATGTAAGGCATTTGCCTTGCTTTTCTCCTGAACTCTAAACTCGTATTAATTGCATTCCTATAGGATATGATTCTGGTGAGAAGAAGCGTACTCCAGCTTGGTGCGATAGAATCTTGTACCGTGACAGCCGCTCAGCGTCAGTATCAGAGTGCAGCTTAGAATGCCCTGTAGTGTCTTCAATCTCACAGTAAGTTTTCCTACCATGAAGTATTTGGCCATTTCAAATTTCAAAGGAATAGGGTTAAGTAATTCCTACAGGCCTATTGTTATATGTTGTGCCTTGTGTAACTTATGGATTGGAAAGGAAAAAAAAGTTATTGAGGCCAGAGGATCTCATCTCCTATGCATTTCATGCTCACCACTTGATTTTTAGTTGTTAGAGGCAAACTTTATTGGAAATAAATTTGTTTTATGAAATATGCAAAGTTCATGAGATTGTGTGGCAGTGAAATCTTTGATGGAATAATGAACGCACGAGTAAAATGTGTTTCAAGTCTGACATCTTCTTTTATAGGTACGAGGCCTGCATGGATGTGACAGACAGTGATCACAAGCCTGTCCGTTGCATTTTTACTGTTGATATTGCTCGAGTTGATGAGTCTCTAAGGAGACAAGAGTTTGGAGAAATCCTTAAATCAAATGAGAAAATCAAATGTATTATCGAAGAACAATGCAAGATTCCAGAAACTATTGTCAGTACAAACAACATAATCCTTCAAAACCAGGACACCTCCATTTTGCGTATTACAAATAAATGTGGCGATAAAGATGCTTTTTTTGATATTATTTGCGAAGGACAGTCAATCATTAAGGAGGATGGACCCACATCAGACTATTGTTCCTTTGGCTTTCCACGATGGCTTGAGGTAACTTCCCAAGCTTTGGAACAGTACATGTGCTTTTCATTCCAATTATTGTTTTTGGCCCAATTTTCATTACAATAATTGAGTGTTTTGGTTGTGGAGGGTGTTAGTCAACTCGGTAATTTTGCAGTGAAAAGTTGTTTGTACGCATTTTTTAGCTACAATAACCCATTAGGACAAGGAATGCGTGTAGGCATTGGAGTTTCAACGATTGGAGCTGTTAGAAATGAGTTGGAAGATACTATGCAGTTTCTATCCTTGCAATATCTATATGTCAAAGTGATCTGCCGCACATTTTTGGGTTTTTTTTTTAGCCCGGGGGGGAGGAAGAAAAGAAAGTGATTTTCTACCATTAGAAAGGTGAATTAGACCACAGAAAGTGCTTATGAATTTGCCATTTTCCTTTTTCTGTAAGGAAAGTTAGGATTGTTCTATATTGAGAATTTAAGACTAAGATATGGATGTTAAAATCAGAGTTGCACCAATGTTGGAAACTTGTGCGTTGTATAGATACAGTCTAATGAGTTCCTTCTGGGCATAACCATGTTTCATTGTTATCCGCAAGTTAGGAACAAATTTTACCAAAGTTATTGTTGTTAATAAGGAAATTCTTCCGTTTTTTTTAATTTGTACACCAGACTGAACGTTCGGGATAACATGCTAATGTTGTAGCAGTAGAAGTCGTGTTATTATTGATCATTGGATTAGTCTGTTGCATAATTAAATTGTTTCCATTTGGATCAGGATGGAACGTGGTACCTTGGTCAAACCTTGTTCTCTCCAACATTTAGTTGAAAATAATTTGTTGTAATTTTTAATTTTTGGCCAAAGATAATTAGTCTTGATTCTGAACCAGGTTACTCCTTCAGCTGGCATTATCAGACCAGATCATATAGCTGAGGTGACAGTTCATCACGAGGAGCACCAAACCCTAGAAGAGTTTCTTGATGGTGTTCCACAAAATTGGTGGTGTGAAGACACCAGAGACAAGGAAGTCATATTGGTGGTTAAGGTGCGTGGCAGTTACACTACTGACACAAGACATCACCGTGTCTGTGTGCGCCAATGCTGTTCAGCCAAGACAAACCAAAATGAACCCACTGGTGACAGCACCAGACAAGCACAAGGGACGGTTCTTCGCCGGTCTGATTTTCAACACCTGAGCAGTTCCTATGATGTGGTTGATCATCTCTGGAGTTCGCGTAGTCCTTAAAGCAGCACACTAAAACTGGCTCCTTGATGGGCAGAACGAGTTTTTTTTTTATTTTTTTTATTAACCAATTCTTCAAGGATTTTGTTGTAAATAACCGAGAAACATTGTTGAATTTCTAAGGTTTTACAAAATTTGATTTGTGTCCATGGAGTTGTGTTTCAGTTCAAGCAACGAGAGTCATTGTTTTCCTGTTTAGGCCTATTGTCGGTCCAACTGATAATATATGGAATTCATTTCAATTCCGAAGTGTACAGGTATAGTGAATTCAAAGGCGTGATATAGGAGGGTCCGAATTTTCCTTTGATCCCTTTTTTAGGATGTTAATAATTGCATGCTGCTGTTGGTTGCTGTTAAATTCGTACCGTGGAAATTGCACTCACCGGCCAATCGTTGTACTTATATTGGAAAGTGATTTTCACCTCTCATTATTCCTGAGAAATGAACAGGGGTTTGTAACAAAGAGAAAAGTGGTGTATGAGATCATTTCCCATGTATATTTGATGCCTTGGCGGCCTCGACAACATGGATTCCTCGTTTTCTTTCTCAAATGGTGGATTTTAGGTTGTGCAGATGATCTCTCTTTCTATGGCATTATTGTTGGGTAGTGTTATTTACATATATTTTTACGTCTCACATGTTCTTGTTAATTTTTGTCTATTTATATTTTTCAATTCATCCGATCCAATAACTGAAAAATAAGGGAGCCGGTTTGGTCTTACCGTCTTAGGTAGGCAGGATGTGTAGATAGAAACAACGGCCCGTGCAAAAGGTATTAGACTATTAGGTGGACGGTGGTGGTAGGTAAGTGGTAACGAACACGGTGATTGGAATAATTGGTACGGGCGGACCCAGTCCCAGAGGCAGGCGAGTAGTTACTCAGAGTCCCTAATCACTCCCTCCCTCGTCACGAAAGTCAGTCAGTCAGTCACATTGTTTTGATAGGGAAGAAGCGTTGAAACCAGAGGCAGGCTGTGAGTGTCTAGTGTTATTAAACTGAATGGCTGAAAAAGTACAAGTAGTAGAGAACAAGCAAGTGATCTTCAAGGGGTTCGTTGAGGGAACTCCAAAGGAGACGGACTTGCAAGTGTTGGTCGGCGCCACGACTGAGCTCAAGCCTCCTAAAGGCTCCGGAGCTTTTCTGGTCAAGAATCTCTACCTCTCTTGCGACCCTTACATGAGAGGCCGTATGCGCGATTTTGGTGATTCCTATATTCCTCCATTCGTTCCTGGCCAGGTACCTACCTTACCTACCTAACAATTGTCATTTCATTTCACTCATTTTTTCAATCATTCTTAATTTGTGTTTTTCTTCCTTCCTCTTACACAAACACATAAATGAATTAGCCAATCGAAGGATTTGGTGTGTCCAAAGTTGTGGGTTCTGATAATCCGACTTTCAAGCGTGGCGACTTCATCTCTGGGTTCACTAGATGGGAAGAATACAGTTTGATTTCTAGAACTGAGCAGTTGAGAAAAGTTACGCCAGACGGCGACATCCCTCTATCATTCCATGTGGGTCTTCTTGGTAATGTCATTCTTCTATCTCATCCTTCGATTCATATGCCTACACTTGATCTCATCTTTCGATTCATATGGGTCTTCTTGGTAATGTCATTCTTCTATCTCATTTTTCGATTCATATGCCTACACTTGTTTGTAAATCAGCATATATGTATATCTCCGCTGGAGAAGAATAATATCATCAGAATATTAAACACTTGTACATCATCTGAATATTGATCTAGAAACTGTTAAGAGTGAATATTGACCTAGAAACTGTTGGATTTTTGGATCGTCGGGCCCGTCCCACTCTAACGACACCGATACTGTTCCCAACTTTACCACTTGCCCAATCCGTCAGTGTGTGAGTAGGGTAATACTATTTAAACCCCTTGGTTTCTTTTCACCCTACCGATGTGGGACTTCAACAGAAACACCATTGACGATATTGTTTAGATAACTTATAAACGTAAAGTGCTTCTTTATCTCTAAAGTGTCATTGTAAATAGTTGAAGACCTTAGTTATGGTTATGAACTTATGAAGATTGGATTGCGCATGTACTTGTCCGGTCAATCACTGATTATGTAATGCTGACTGACTAAGCAAGAGAATTTTTTTTTTAAAGTACGAACCATTCATTTTTTTTTTATTACTCTGCACTAGATAATCAAGCATTAGCATCTAACTAATGATAGTTTCTTGAAGGACTCTGAGTCATTTGATCACTTCTAACAACCAGCCGCAATTTCAGCATTCTAGTCATTCTCAGAGTCCCGCTTGTTTTCCTGGAGATTTAAGACGCTTCCATTTTTCTATTCAATGTATGCTTTAGCTTAGAGTGTTGTATAACTGTGTCCAATTGTTCCTTTCCCCCTTAGACAGGAATGAGGGAGGATGCGAGGGACTCAAATCAACCCTGCTTCTAGACTAGTGTATTACACTATTACTGTTTTTGTTAGATTAAAAAAAATTAGTTTAAATAAAATTCTTTTGTTTAGCTCTTAAATCAGTAACCAAACAAGAATTTCTTGTTACAGGTATGCCAGGTTTTACTGCATATGCAGGATTCTACGAGGTCTGCTCCCCTAAGAAGGGGGAATGTGTTTTAGTTTCTGCTGCTTCCGGAGCTGTTGGTCAGCTTGTTGGCCAACTTGCTAAATTGCATGGCTGTTATGTTGTTGGAAGTTGTGGCTCAAGCCAAAAAGTAAGGTCTCATTTGTGTTTCTCTGTTATTTATGCTGATAGTTTGAGACAATATATTTGAATCATATTTCATAAAATAGCGCTGACAAGAAATAGAGCTTAATTGGGACATGTTATTTGCTAGGTTGATCTTCTGAGGAATAAGCTTGGGTTTGATGAAGCTTTTAACTACAAAGAAGAGGCAGACCTGGATGCAGCTTTGAAAAGGTTAGTGATTGATTTATGTTGTATTGAGAGTATAACCCATGTTGAGAATGTAAAACCTTCCGATACAATGATACAATGATACAAGGTTTTGAGTTGGATGCTTTACTTTTAACTTGGCATAAAATAGGCAATCCACGTATGTGCCCTCGATATCACTGATCCACATTTTTGTTCAAGCCTTAGTTGCACTTGAGCTAGGGTGAGGGGGCGTGTTATGTTGAAGATGTTTACACTCGTGAACATGACGATATTTGAGACTTTAAGCCTTGCATAACGATATTTGAGACTTTGGGCCATTGTCAAATGAAGATGTTTACACTCAGTATGTTATGTTGTTACAGGTACTTTCCACAAGGCAT
Source organism: Malus sylvestris (assembly GCF_916048215.2). NCBI lineage: Eukaryota > Viridiplantae > Streptophyta > Magnoliopsida > Rosales > Rosaceae > Malus > Malus sylvestris. Next base: position 32,518,475 of record NC_062271.1, read on the forward strand.
TGACATTTACTTTGATAATGTGGGAGGGGACATGCTTGATGCAGCACTTGTGAACATGAGAATTCACGGTCGGATTGCTGTTTGTGGAATGGTGTCTGAGAAAAACCTCTCTGATCCCCGAGGGATCCGCAATGTATTCAATCTGATATCAAAGCGTATCAGGATGCAGGGATTCCTGCAAAGTGATTACATACACTTGTACCCACGCTTCTTGGAACATGTCATTAGTTACTACAAGCAAGGGAAGATTATTTACATTGAAGACATGAATGAAGGCTTGGAAAGTGCTCCATCTGCTTTTGTTGGCTTATTTGCGGGAACAAATGTTGGTAAGCAAGTTATTCGTGTAGCCCACGAATGAATGATTCGCCTCTCTCTCTGCTGCTTGCACTGTTATAAGAGAGAGAGATGGCCAAGTTGAGGCAATTTACTTACAGCCTTGAATAATTGGATAGTTATAAATAATTTGAGTTTCTGAGTATGGTTTGTAAATTTTGTGAAGTCACCTTGCTCATGCATGGCAAATTGAACTTTATGTATGACAAACTGCGGAGTTTTAATCTAATGTCCTCCTTGATTTTCGATGTGATGTAACCATAAATTGTGCTTTCACTATAACGATTTTTAAGTTGCACATTGTGGGAGAATAGAGTCCTACATGCCATATGGAGCATATGACAAAAAATAGTACAATTTATATAGGAGATATTCTGCCCTATTATCACTAAGCTATTTTGTGATAAGACTCAGGACTTAATAATATGTGGTTAAGTTGGGGGCAATATCGATAATACTGGTGGTGGACCTGTAGAGGCTTGAAAAGTTTATCATGATATCATAGCGTGTTATTATTTCGACATGTCTTGGGCTTGATTAATTGAGCAGTCTGCACTCGAATTTGCTTTCTAGACAGAATGGGCCCAAATTATGGGCTCGAATATCCTACTGAATGACTGCACATTTGCAAAGATTGGCGTTGGCTCCAAAGAGTTGATACTAACTGATTTGACCAATTCCCGATGTAGGAATTGATTTTCCTTGTGACTCAATGTGGGTTCACTCGTGAGGAGACATGTTGGAGAATAGAGTCTCGCATTAGGCATATGACAAAGTACCACACAATTTATAAAGAGGATTTCCACCCCTAAGATCACCTAGCATTTTTGTAATAAAATTCAACATCTAATAATAGGCGATTTTTTTTTTTTTTTTAAAAACATCAACTGTACGAGGAAATTTTATTGATATGAAATAAGAAATTATATCTAGTCTAGAGGAATATAAACCTTACCCCTCAAAAATTAAGAACACAAATTACAATAAAAAAGGGAGTGACATAAAACCTGACCCCTTATAAATAATAAAATACAAAAGAAGAGAAGAAACATAAGGCTAAACCCCTTAAAACTAAACCTAGAAGGTTATAACCTGCAAAACAAAGAGCCAAACTGATTGGGAAATTAAAACACACATAAAAAAGGGGAGACAAATATGTAGGCAGGAATGTAATGGAATTTTAATAAAATGTGAGGGAGATATTGAGTGAGAGAAGGTTCCAAGCGAAGCAGAGGGCTTCATCAGCAACCCCACTATGAGTATATCCCTGGACCTCTGCGTGTGCTCGTTCTGTATTATTTGCTTGAATTTGTGTTGAATTTGACTGCCATGAATATGACTCGATGTGAACGAATGAATGCTGCTGAATGCATGATTCAGTCGAATGCGAGCTTACATGATATTTAGGGGCGAAGTGCTTCCCAATGCAATCTACAAAAATCACACAATAAAAATTTAATTAGAATAAAATCCAACATAAAATACTGATTAACTAAAAATTGTTGTTTTTGTGTTTTTCAATTTTCTGATTTGTTTGTAATTGAAATAAAAGCAAGAAAATAAAATAAACGAAAATAAGAAGAAAAAAGTTAGAAAAATTGGGTTGCCTCCCAATTAGCGCTTTAGTTAATGTCTATAGCTAGATAGATTCGAATGAGGTTTGTGATCACGTCACTTGTTCTCTTGGAGTCAACCACTCATTGATAGCATCATACGACAACAGTAGGTACATAATGAGTTGATGTTTTTCAGTGGTTGAATCCTTCATAATTGCCCTTCTATGTAAATGAATCTTTGTGATCAAATAGGGTCCCCTCCATCGATACTTGTGTTTCCCTTGAACTGACTTCAATCTTGTATTTAATACCCATAATTTCTATATAGGCCAAATGTCTTGACAAAGAATTGAGTAGCCATTAAGCTTTTTCTTCTTCCCGTTGTAGAATGTAGCCTGCTCGATGGACTTGCACTTAATTTCTGCAATTATGAATGGCTTTGTTGGTGCACTGTCATGTGATTTAGCAGATTCTAACTTGGTGTGAACAACCCCTTGCAACACGTCTGTTATGATGAATTACGGCAGCTTGGTTGGTTTCTTTGTAGCTTCTTGATTCGGCATTTGTGCCATATGGACTTGAGTTAAAGCAGGTTTTGGAGAAATTTCAAGATCATCAAGGGTTGTTTCCTCCCTTGGGCGTGAATAAATGGCAAATTGCTCCTCAATTTTTGCACTAATATCCTCTCAATCATCAAAGCTTTTCCCACAATTTAATACTTGAATCTGAAATACACGATTGATTATTTTTATGTACAACTCAGTTGATTCCAACAATTCAGAGAGTTTGTCCTCTACCAAAAGCTCTTGTGGCACATTAGACTGCTCAAGATGCTTTTGCAAACTTGGGGGGTAGAACTCTGAATATGGATTGTTCCAATTTCTTTTTGAGTCGATTCTCACATTGATATGCTCTTGGACAAACTGTGGAAAATATTCCATTTTGGACACTGCAAAATATCATGGGTCTTCAAATAGCAAAGTGCACAAATTATGAGTTTAAATCCATAAAACCCCCATTTTACATATTTGACCCATAAAGACGGTCCTTCTAATTGTATATTGAATCCAGGAAGAGGAACAAATTCCATCATTGCACAAATTATAACTTAAAAAATAAAAATAAATAAAAAAAGTTATGTGCAAAAATAATTTACTAAGAAAATGATAAACACAAATTATTTAAAACAATTCCCGGCAACGACGCCAATTTATTGATAGGATTTTTACCACCTACAAAAGTAGGGATAAAAACACTTAAATACTTGCAAGAGTACAAAGTAATTGTAGTATAGTCGGCTCTTGCAAGATCGTTCTCCACAAGGATTGAATGAATAATTTATGTTAACCATATCTTAATTAATTATTTGAAAACAAAGTTTGAAAAATGGTGATTTTATGACCTAAAACATTAAAAACGAATTTAATTAAAACAGTTAAATAAATTGGGAAAGTAAAGAAAACAAAAGAAAATAGTTTTGAAAATATATTTAAGCACTAGGGTTCCGCCGTCACCCTAACAATTCTACGTAGTTCTTCCAATTACTTATAACTTACACATGCATATTTGAAGGTTAGGTTTTCCTAAAGTATATCCTACTTGGAACTTCCAACATAGAACGTATATCTAACATGCAACATGTCCATGGTGTCTAGATCAAATGTGAAGATGCAAGACTCATTAAGTTATGTGAAAACATTTTGAAAGACCATATAACACTTAAGACGTGTCGTCCATTCTAAGAAGTTACACATATTAACCACAAGAAGCTTTAGTAAATTCCAAGGACAACCCTTTGCGAAAATTGCATCAAATAGCTTTTCTAAATATCCTAATGGTGGCCAATCAGTTTCAAACACGGTGATTAATAATTCAAAACCTGCATGCATAATATCATAAGCAAATTGAAAAGAAACTAAATATTCTTGTTAAGGCTCATGGCCTAACCCTAACAAAAGAAAATTAGTTACGAACAATCATAAAACAAAATATTATTGAAAATAGAAAAATGATAGAAAACATCTTGAAAGAAAAACACAAATTGTCAAAACCTAGCACAATATTGATGCGTTCTTCCCCCTCTCCTCTAACCCTAATGGCTAAAAAGCCTTATTTATACTACTACAAAATAAAACCCTACCTAGAAAGGGTCTTACAATAAAACAAGGAAACATAATAAAATAATAAAACAACAAATAAAAGGTTTCTACTTTGCACTGAAATTCAGATTTATCAGAAAATTAGACTTTTGACCAACCAAATCAACTTCGATTTGGTCCCAAAATATCTCTTTTAAAAGCTTAAGTAGTTCCCAACAAATCCTCAGAATGAATCTTCCTCAAAATATGCCATTTTGACCTCCAAAATACCTAAAACGTCCAAAAACGTCAATCTGGGAAAGTTGCGCGCTGGGTCTTTATTTCATTGCCGCAGTCAAACGACTTAGTAGAAAAATTTGAAACTTTGGTACAATCATCTTGAAAGATTCACGGACATCCTCCAATTGGAATCACTCCAAAATTCATCTGTATGATAACTTTTTGATCAATAGGATGTCAAATATCCTGTATTGAAAATATAATTCAAAGTATAAAAATTCTCACAAAATAACCAATAAATTAATACTAAGATTAGGGTAAAATATATAATATATTATCAACTCATCTTGAGCTCAGATCTCTGAGCTAGGATTTCAAAGAGATAAGTCCAAAGAGAGGTGAGAAGAGTAAGATGGATTTTGGGTTGACCTCACATCTCTGATTTTGAATACAAGGATGTTGAGAGAGGTGAGAAGAGTGAGGTCGAGGGGGTTTAGATTAGATCTATGAGTTATGTGTGTTATTCTTCCATAACCAAACACAATAATTTGTTCCATCCTTAAAGATAGAACGTTTATACCATATTTTATGTTTTGGCTGGTAAATTCCATTTTTTTTTTGGGCAACTGAAGCTTCGGCAGACATAGTAAGGTAGGATGTTTAGTTCCAAGTTCCTTCACCAATGATTTATGGAATAAATGGGTTGTTGGTAAGATGAATTAATAATTAGAAGTTAAATTAGGGTTTGTGTTCCATGTTGGGGCTTATGGGTTGTGCAATAATTTTTAAGTTTTGACGTGCTTCAAAACGGGTTGGAAAAATTTCTGGTTCAAGTGTCTAATTGCAGAAATTTGTGAAAATTTTCTCGTAATGTGCATGTTGTGTGCATATGGTGTTCATGGCTACATCTTAATATGAGAAGTGAGAATGTTCATTAGTTATGATGCACGTATGTCGTGCCTTGAAATTTAGCGAGTATAACCACAACGTAGCTGGCCTCGGCAAAAAACAAAATTAAGAAAAATCTTAAAGGACGTTAAGGGTCATACATGTCCATGAAATAACGATAACGAGTATCATGTTTTCCACGTGCACGGTTAAGCGGTGGTTGATATACGTAACAAGGCTTTTCAAACTGCCACTTTGACCTTATATACGTAACAATTATGTTTTTGTATCTACTATACCAGTAGGTTGAGTTTCTTATTAATGCAAAAAGAAGCTCATTGCTCGATTTCCAATTTTGTGCATATCATGTGCATGTGGTGTGCATATAGTGTATATGGTGGTGAAGCCATATGTGATGACATCATTTTTTTTTAATTTCGAAGAGAGACCTATGAGCTATGGGTTTTTAGGTTGGCTCAGATCTGTGAGTATATCATGTGCATGTCCTATGCATGTCGTGTGCATGTCACTGTAAAGAGTGGATTTTTAATGCGATTTCCAGAATCTAGGTTCAGGTCAAAGATTTGTAACCTACAGATTTTTAAGGGATTTCCAGAATCTAGGCCCCCACATATCCCTCAACACCGTTAATTGCACAATGCACGTCACAACAAAACCGATGTCGCTGCACGTATTGATAATATAACAAATTTAGGATTTTCTTTGAACTTAAAGGGATAAGGCGTTCATCAGCAGAGGAGAGAGAGAGATTGCAACAGAAAAAATGGTGTCTTTACTTTTTCATAATGAATTTTCTTCGATATTTGAAATTTTTTTTTACCGTAGATTGGTTTTGACCCAAATGAGTTTTGAATGGGATTTTGAATTTGAAGAGAAGATGATTTGAAGACGAAATTCCCAATCTGTAATCTGCAACTACAAGCACATAAATGTGTTCATTTTCCAAAAGGACTAATCAGCAAACACAAAGAATCTCTAAATAAATCATTAACCAGACTTATTTATTTATTTTCCATTCTTACAAGTTTCAACAAATTTCTACTACAAAATTATCATTTCCAACCAAAGCATATATAATTAAGGGGTGTGCTATCCACACACCCCATTTTACTTCTCACACACCCCTTGATAATTTCTGTCCGTTGATCTTCTTTAATTCATATGATCCGACGGTCGAAAATTAAAAAGATGTGTGAGAAGTAAAATGGGGTATGTGGATATCACACCCATATGATCAAATATTCCAACTGGGGTTTTCATTATCTTTCATTAATCCAAGAACAACCAATGAATATCAATTTTAGAGAGAGTAGAGATAGAGAAATTAGAAAATGGGAGGAAATAACCTATTTATATATTAAGTCATTTTAAGGTGTAAAAAAAATTCTACTTCTGTCATGTTGTTGTGCATGTTCTGTGCATATTCGAAAAATCTTATTTCTGTCACAAGATTAAAAGAATGGGTCATTTTTATCGATTGACCTAAAATTTTCTAACCTAGAGCATGAGCAAACTCCACAACAAAAACATTTGATTAAATTTACCGCGCCTCCCTTTACCTCTACTCACTTGCACCAACTACCGCTTCCACCCCATTATTGGCTTGATGAGCAAACTCCACACCAAAAACATTTGATTGAGGGTGTATTCAATTGAGATCTTGAGAGATTTTAATTATTTTAATAAATTTAGGGGTATTCAATTAGGATTCTTTGAAATTCGACTTGTATTCAATTAGGATTTTAAGGTAGTTTATTAAAATCCTTAGAAATTGGGTGTATTCAATTAAATTTTAAAGAAGTTTATAACATTTTAGGTGTATTCAGTTAGAAATTGATTTTAAAGAATTTGAAAAAATTGAGGAATTAGAGGGAAATTAGAGAGATTTCTTAGTGTATTTTATATTAACAAATCTCACATCTCCTATGATATTTTGAGAGAATTGAATCATAATTTTTATATAAATATATACAAAGCAATTAAACTCTATAAAAATTTATAAATCCATTAAAATTTCTCAAATTTCTAATTGAATATGCCCCTAAGCACTATGTTTGGAGGAATTTTAAAATGACAGAAATTGAAATGACGAGATTTTATTTTATAGAATTTGTGAAATATCTTGTTTTCTAAAAGAACAGTGGAATTAAATACAAATTTGTTATTTTTAAACTTTAAATAATAGAAATTAGGAAATGACATCTAATTTATATAGAATTTAAACTTGAGAATTGAAGGTCTCAAATTTCTATTTTTTTTTTCATACGGAAAATGTTTATGAATCCAAATAAGAGAATGATGTGTATTCAATTGGGATTTTGAGGTATTTTAATTCTTTTATTGAATCTAGTGATATTCAATCTGAATTTTAAGTGATTCCCCTAAATTCAACTTGCATTCAATCAGGATTTTAAGATAGTTTATTAAAATCTTTAGTAATCTGGGTGTATTCAATTAAAATTTTAAAGAAGTTTATAATATTCTAGGTGTATTCAATTAAAATTTAAATTTAAAGAATTTGGAAAAGTTGAGGAATCTGAGAGAATTGAAGAGATTTTGTAATGTATTTTAAACATATACAAATCTTACATCTTCCCATAAAATTTCGAGGGAATTGAATCAAAATTTTATATGGAATCTCTACAAATAAGTTAAACTCCTTAAAAATCCATGAATTTATAAATCTATTAAAATCTCTCAAATTCCCAATTGAATAAACCCGTTAATGTATGTCAATTTTATAAGTTTTGGCATTTACTTAAATTCTAAGTTTATTTTCATGGACAAACATGGTGTAAATTTAAGACGGTAAAGTCATTTCGAACGAGAGAAAATACTGTTCCACGTACTTTCGTTTTTGGTGCTCCGCTCTATTTGATCCCTAAAATCCAAAATCCAAAATCCAAAATCCATCACCAAAGGTGTACCAACCCACACCATGACATAACCAAGTTCGAAAATCCAGAGGCGCTACCTCTCTTCTGTTCCACACAGTCTCTCTCCATAAACGCTTCGACTCGGTCCGATCTCTGACTCACTGGGTCAAACTCATTCCTTGGCACCTTTGCAAATCCAACTCCAAGCTGTATAATTTTGTCTATGTATCTACACAGCGTCGTTTTACGACGCCTAGGTTTCAAAGTGCCAACTCCAATTTAGCTACGCTTCGTCAACTCCAACTACTTTAAGTTCCTGTATCTCTTTCTCCCAAAGCTCCAAATTCTTGGCCAAATAGTCGCGGATGATAAGTGTTGGGCTTTCTGAAAGGGTAGAATAGCGCTATGGCTTGTTAGGGTTTTCTTGTTTGTTAATTTGGGATTTTCCTAAATCCTCACTGTTAGGTTGAGGAGACGATTGAAGTTTTTAGGTTTTGGAGGTTAAGTCTTGTCATGTAAATTTAGTATTTTTCCTTTTGATGTTCTTAACTCTGGGTTGGCTGGCGTAAAAATTGGGGGTTTGCTTCGCCTGTACCTGTATAGAAAGATTGTTGTATGTAATCTGGTGAGAAGTAAAAAAAAAACAGAGAGAAATGTTTTATTCTCAGTTTATATTGGCCAAGAAAGGTCCTCTTGGAACGATATGGATAGCGGCACATTTGGAGCGCAAGCTTCGCAAGAATCAGGTCGCCGACACCGATATTGGCGTCTCCGTAGGTCAGTTCTCATTTTTTTTACCTTGTGTGCTCCATGTTTTTATGATTTCTTCTTTCGAGAAAATATGGGAAAATGATAGCAGCAATTTTTCAGCTTGAATTATGAATTGGTTGAATTTTGTAAACGCTGGAAAAATTTTCCTTTAAAAGAAACAGAAATAATACAACTACAACAGTGGAAACCAAATGTACAGATAGCAATACAATGATTACAGAACAGCTAACCTGGAGAAAATAGAATCTGCATGAATAAAGAAAATTTTGTTTGTCCCTAGATTTAGAGATAATAAAGCCTACAAGAATGCTCCAAATGTGTTTATCCGCTAGGAACTACACATCCTCCCACACTTTTTATTTTTGATAAATCATTGTTTTCTTTCAAATTTTAATCCAAACCACCAAACAATAGCCACAAAACTGTATTCCACGAACTGCCATAATTGAGAAAGAGACGAAGTTTAATTTACACAAGTGGTTGTCCACAACAAAAAACAGAATGCAAAATCGAGACAACAAATAAAGTCCCTCTGAATTTGAAACAGTTACGAAAACTCTATAAGGCTAACTATTGCACCTTTCTGAGACAACAAATAAAGTCCCTCTGAATTTGAAACAGTTACGAAAACTCTATAAGGCTAACTATTGCACCATTCTGATCAAGCCAAATAACTCAGAAGGATAAATCTTTATATTTTGTAGAAACCTAATCCCATAGCGAAAACCTTAAGCGAACTTCATCCCATAACTTCTCTCCTCTACTGCCTGCAAAATCCTCATATATTATCCTATTTCTTTCCATCCATATTACCTAGAACATAACCAAACCTCTGCAGGTAAATTTTGCTTCACTGACATAAAAGAAGAACAACCTCTGGATACAACCCAATTAATCGCGAACTCCCTAAACAAATGCAGCCATAGATTAAAAGCCTCTGGACTGCGTAAAAAGATGCAATCAGCAGATTATAGACAATTCTTGCAAAGGATACACCACTAAGAGCATATGTAAAGAATTGGGTCCTCTTTTTTGAAGCATGTCGCAAGTGTTAACCTTCCCACGAGCCCCTATCTAAGTAAAGACTTTCACTTTACGGGGCTCTTTAGATTTTCCAAATCAAACCATAAGGCTGAAAAGCCATATCTGCATTCATTTTTAGCAAAAAGCAGCAATAAAATTTCATGGAAAAGCTACCCAATGAATCAAGACACCATTTCCCATGGAGGGGGGATATAATACAAAATTAGGCATTGTTTTTGCATGGTATCACAATATGCCTGCCCATTTCGGAACTCTTACTCTTTCTGGATTTCGATCTAGTAGAGGATGACCACTAGGATTGATACTCAGAAGAAGAAAAACTAGCAGAAACCCCTTGATAACATAGGGCATTTTGGGATGCAACAGCTTTTCAGTACGAAAAGGACCATGTTTAGCTACTTTAACCTTTCAAATCACGGGAGGATGATTAACCATTGGAAGATGGCTCATCACTTAACTTGCTGAAATAAGACTTGCACAAGACCAAGTGTCTCACCTCTAAGTTTCCAAGACCTTCTGTTCGATCTAGCAGATTGTAAGGATATATTTTTCTGTCAAAGGGACCCTACGAAACTTATGATTTCAACCCATGGAAAAGAAAACCAACCTACACTGCCATGGATACATTACGAGAGTACCATACTCTATATTTATCTATAAAGATGAGGAAATGATTTGCACAACCCAATATTAGGAAATATGAACTCATGCGGTCTGAAATGACTTTCCAAGGACAACGATGGGAGTGATGTAGAGCGAGTAACCAGAAATTAGGGTTTGGAGCTAGATGACAGAAAAGGGATAGGCCGAAGAGAATTTAGAAGAATCAGACAGAGGATTAGAATAGACTCTGGAGAAGAAGATCAAGATAGAATAAAGATTTAGAGGAAAGAAGATAAACAGGGAGAAAATCCTTTTAATCAATCATTCAAGTCTACCAATATTGAATTACAAAGCAGCTATTTATAATAACCTAATCATACAACAAACAGGAAAGAATTGTAAATCTACAAGAAGTAGAACAAAGCACCTATTTATAATAACCTAATCATACAACAAACAGGAAAGATTGTAAATCTACAAGTAGGAAAATAATCTTAATTCCATAATAAATAGGAATATAGATGATATAGGAAACTAAATAATAATATCCTTGATATTATTCTGCAGGGAGCCATTAACCATAATGTTATTATCCCATGGTATTGACATATAATCCATATTTGCGTGTAATCACATCATACCTAAAAGAGTTAAATTTGAAAGGGAATCTCCACAAACATTTCCAAGAAGAGCTGCGTTTTCTTCTTCTTTTCTGAATTTCCTTCCCCAGTTATTTTTATTATTAATTCACTAGAAAACAGATCTTCTTTAAAAGAACAGGTGGTGGACAGTGCAGTGGATAAGATTTCCACTGGGCTAAGAAACCTAAAAACTGAATTCACTCACCGAATGCATCAACAGATGTGGCAAAGCTACTTATGAGTTCTAAAGAAACTGAAGGCCGTAATGATGCCCAGAAGTGTACCTGATGCAGAATAGACCAGGATTATTTTAATTTAGGGTTTTCTAGTTCTCAAATATTTTTACTGATGCGTTAACTTTGCTTATGCTCGTGGTATAATTATCTCGAGGGTTTTCAAAGCTAGATGTCTTAGTAATTTAGTTACACAGGGCTTCTTATTTGGTTTTTGTTCTATAAATTAAGGCTTTGTAATTCATCAGACAGACTTGACTTATGGTGCATCATGCATGTCATAATGTATGGTTATGGTGTAATTGTATCAGTAGTTATTGCTTTCAATCTTTTACTGTTTCTAATTAAATGTTTCATTCTTCTCGGCCAAAAGAAAAATTCAAGAAAAAGAAAATTTCTTTAAGTGCAGAGCACTTTTAGTTAATTCATGCATTTAAATTCTTTTAGATCTTATTCTTGCATTAAATTTCATGGGGCATGTAGTTGCACTCAGTAATCTCAGTTGTTTTTCAATTTGTAGTCTCTCTCTCTCTCTCTCTCTCTCTCTCTCTCTTAATGTCCAATTCATCTATCCACTCATGTAACTCTGATGATCAATCTTTGGTTACAGATTCTATTCTTTTTCCTGAAGTTCCGATTGCTCTCCGGTTGTCCAGCCATCTTCTGCTTGGTGTGGTGAGGATATATTCTAGAAAGGTGAATTACCTGTTTGATGATTGTAGCGAGGCTTTGCTTAAGATAAAGCAAGCTTTTCGCTCCACTGCAGTCGATTTACCTCCAGAAGAATCTACTGCTCCGTATCATTCCATAACCTTGCCTGAGACGTTTGATCTTGATGATTTTGAGCTACCAGATAATGAAATTTTTCAGGGGTTAGTATGTTCAATTATGTTTAGGACTAAAGCGTTCACTGTAGAGATGCTGGATATGAAGATTTGTATTTGTGTTGGTTTTAACATTTAGTTGTTTTGCAGTAACTATGTTGACCATCATGTCAGTACAAGGGAGCAAATAACTCTCCAAGATACAATGGAGGGTGTGGTTTACTCAACATCTCAATTTGGATTGGATGGTTAGTACTCATCAATTCACTGTCATGAGTGATATGATTGTACATTGAATTAAATTTTATGGTTAGGATAAAACTTAATGATGTTTATGTACGTTAAATGTCCAATATTTCCTGGTTTATTTTCAGAGCGGTTTGGTGATGGCGATACTTCTCAAATTGGTCTGGAATTTGATGAGGTAATATTTTGTTCCTGCTTTGTAGTATTAACTTTTAAGTGGAAGAATTTGGTAATGGACTGGATAGTTGAATAGTATGGAATTACAAGACTTCCTTTCCTTTGCATACATGGAAAATTTGTCTTTTTTTCCTCTTTATGCATGGTTTACTTAAAATTTGTGTTGTTGCAGTGAAATTATGGCCTGCCACTGTTTTTATTGATTTGTTACTACGGTTTCACTAATTGATTGTTATAGGGTTTGGCATTACCTGTGTCACTCACCGACTAAAACGAAAGCCTTCTTAGAATGCTTCAAGTTGGTTGGAGTGGCTAAAGTTCACATGTGCAAGCTCTCATATTCTCATATGGGCTTGGACAAAGTAAAAAGCGGGCTAGTGGGTTTTTACTGACTGTTGTATATAATTTATAACCACTTCAAGAAGCCATACGTGCCCGTCTCTCTAATGTCTTTGTTTAAATCTCTTATATAATCACAAAGCCAGCTTGGGCTGATTTTCAATTGTAGGGTTTCACCAATTTTTAATGTCTTCAAATCCTTTGGGCTATGTGTAGCTTTCATTGTTTTTTTGGGTGCTCTTTGGTGTTATGTGTTGCTTGTGCAAGAATATAGAGGCTTAACTGTGATATATTTGTCATTTACCTTGTTTATGGCGGCTTGTTTTCCGTGGGCTGTGGTCCACTTTGATTTTACTTCCTTTGTAGACCTCACTAATATAATCTTTAAGTTTCCTACAATACAAAACTATTATATCACGTATGTATATATGTCACTTATAGATGCTATTGTTTTTTGAATGATGGAAAACAGGACCTGTTTATGTTTCCTACAATACAAAACTATTATATCACGTATGTATATATGTCACTTATAGATGCTATTGTTTTTTGAATGATGGAAAACAGGACCTGTTTTTTGGCAAGGTTTCAGCTCAAGGGAATGATGGAATTTCAGAGTAAACTCTATATCTCAAAAGTGTCAAGCATGGGTTACAATTTTAATTCTTTCACACATTGTTTGATTGCACGAAGAGGATTCTATAAGTTAGAATTAAAGCATCTCAACTTCTTTGCTGGAATCTGAAAAAAAAATAAAAACTTCTTTGGTGGATTGTTTAGACCTATGTTTCTACCTCTTTTCAAGTAAACAAAGCCTCTGCTTTCACCCATCTTCTTTTTGACCACCATATCCTTAAGATTAATTATATATGGAAAAAATAATAATCGTGGGTTTGGATAAGGTAAACTTGGAAGTATCCAATAAATTTTAAATCACAGGATTTGAGACTACAAATTTGAAGTGTTAGGATTTGTAGATTCTCATGTTTTAGCTCCAATTTTCATGGTAAAGTTGAACGCTGAAATTTGTAATTTATCCATCGGGAATTCAATAATCTGTCAGTATGAATGGTGGTGGTGATTTATTATTTTAATTTTTAAGCAAAGTATATTTTTTTCCCCGTCATTAAGCTGCAGAAGAAAACTGTGAGTGGTATGCTGTTATCTACTTAATAATAAAGTTGGGTTTTTTTGCCCTCAATGCATTTATTTGTTTCTTTGGAATTTTTTTCATGTTGATGAGGTTGGTCCCTGTTGGGCGGTGTTGTGTATGGTTGTGTGGTTTCTTTATTTCCTTGATCCATGGAATCACTTAGGACACTACAACTTTTCTGATGACCCTATTCATTCTCTACTATTTCAGTGGTGATCCTCAGACATTGGGCCAATCAGTAACACGTTTGGAAAAGCATGATATGTATGAGGGGATACCTGGAACTTCAGAAACCATGCAAATGAATGGGATTGAAAGCCAGGTCTATTAATACCACCTATTTTCTTCTGTTTTAAGTCTTGTCCTAATTATTCGTTATTTGCGATGTGTAAGCAAGGTTCTATTCTGTTTCTTTTTTCGTTGTTGTTGAGGGGTGGACGGAGGTGCGATTCATGTAATATTATGTATAATACAATTCTTGCCTCAGTGATGAATATTTTTTTTTATCCCTTTTGAACAGAATGAAGTCCTGGCTGCAAATACTGATTTTGTCACATATGCTCAGGCTCCATCAACTCCTGGACTATTTGAAGAGCCAAACCTGTTTGCTGTTCAGGAACCTATGGCCTGCAATGATCAGTTGGATTTTGAAGACCATAATTTATCAAACTTAGCATCCGTGGGCAGCTCAGAAAATGCTGGTAGTATGTCAGGTCCGCGTTGTGGGGATGATAGTACCAAGGTGAATGGCTATCATTTGGGCGATATAGACATCAAACAAGCAAAACCACAGGAGCATGACCAAATTAAACCCCTTTCTCCAGTATTGGAATGTTCAAAGGGGACAGTTGGTGCATTGGATGGCCGAAACAGGGTGGAAGATATACATAATGGTATTGTGATAAACAATGAACCACTTATGCCCTGCCTAGATCAAAAGGATGACCAACATGTAGAACCTGCTGGAGTTAGGTTGGATGAAACTGATGCATCTCCTAGCTGCTCCCAGGTCACATCTGAGTTGGACGACCCTTCTCGTAAGATCTGTGCAAGTAGTAACTTTCCGAGAGTATCAGAGGATTATTTGGAGTATCAACAGACATATTTAAAGCCTGAAATACAGAATGATGTTGAAATTGCTAATAATATGGGAGAATCATGCACACCTATCATTACAGATCCTTTGAAGCCTGTTATGTATGAAGACACAGCAGCTGCTGAAGTGCCTGTGCTCCGGGCATGCAGCTCCCTCCCAAGTCATCATGATATGCTATCTCCTACCGATAAAATTTCGGAAGTCCCTTGCAACTTACCATCTGAGGTTGTAGTGCCAAGTTCATTGGACAATGCAACATCTTTGGAGACTCAATTGGAGAACTTGGATAGATCTGCCGCTTCTAACTTGCCTGCACCTGAAAAGTTGCTCTCTGTACCAGAGGGGTTCACTTCTAAACCAAGTGATTTTATAGTGGAAACTACGCCTGAAAAAGAAGTCATAGTTGGGGATGCTGGTGATGGTGATGGGATTAAATTCATATCAGGGAAAAAACGTAGTTCCACAGAAAGTACAATGACAGTGCAGAGTTTAAATTCAGTTGAATCACTTGGGGTGGCCCGAGAAGAGAGAACCGCAGAATCTATCCCTGATGATGATGATTTATTGTCTTCTATTTTAGGTATCAAATGGGTTCTTTCTTCATGCCATCAGAAATTTCTACATGTCATTTGTGTTGATAGATCATTCTGGCATTTATCTTTTTTTTTCCCTGAATCTTTGTTTGATAGAGTTATAAGGCTATATGATGAAGACTGAACTAAATTTTTTTTGTTGCTTCAGTTGGAAGAAGGTCTTCAGTTCTAAAAATGAAACCCACTCCGCCTGCACTTCAAATAATGTGCACAAAACGCTCAAGAACTGCTGTCCGCGGTACCTCTTCAAAGAGGAAAGTGCTAATGGATGATACAATGGTTTTGCATGGCGAGTATGTGATAACGGACACCAACTAATTTTGATCAAGCATAAGAAAAGTGCTTCCTTTTGAAAATAAAGTTTTCTTGTTTTAAGACTATAAAAAGCCTATACTACTAAATTTGTATAATTGAGATTATAGCTGCATATAGAAACTAATTTGTTTTTTTGGTTTTTTTTGGGGGGGGGGGGGCTGTTTTTCCATGAGAATTTGGCATTTTGTTCCTTAAAAGTATATATTATTTGGTAGTTGTAGCAGAGTGGGACCTGACTGACTAGTAATTTACTTTAGATACTCTGTAAATTTTTGAGATGAAAATAAACATACTAAGCATGCTAGGCCTATCTGATTGTATAAGTTGTTGCATACTACATTATTCTCTCTCTCTCTCTCTCTCTCTCTCTCTCTCTCTCTCTCTCTCTCTCTCTCTCTCTCTCTCAATGCTAACTACTTGCCTGCTGGTTTTCTGAAGTCAAATACGCCAGCAGTTGACAAATACTGAAGACATACGTCGTGTGCGAAAAAAGGCTCCTTGTACTCGCCCAGAAATTTCAATTATTCAGCGACAATTTTTGGAAGATGCAATTTTCACTGAACCCATATTTACTGGTAAGTTAAATATAATTAGATGTGCGTGTATACAATTACTGCCTATCATTTATTGGTTTATTTAGGAATACTGGTAGCCATGTGAATGATTGATATACTTCACAAAATCTTTACAAGCCACCTGAATTCGTTTGATGTTTGTCAGGCATGTCGGCGGAACTGATATATCTGCACACTGAAGCATTTGATCCGAGTACAACCCGGGTTTCTGAAAATGATCAAAACAATGCTTCTATGGAGCCATTGAAGGATGTAGCATCCTCTCTGGAGCCAAATGCTACTAAAGAAATTGAACCCCTTCGAAGCACTGAACCTTTAATAGCGAGAGATGACACAGCAGCACAGCCTGCTGACATTGAGGATGAAAACCAGAAGGAAGATCATAACCTAAGGTCTCACCATATTGATGCTGAAGAACAAAGGATCAGTGACTTGGAAGAACTTAATACTTCCAAACATGAACCCTTGGGAGATATAGCTGAAATGGAAATTGACAAAGAAAATTTTGAAGTTGCTGATCCTGTTTTAGAAGATATTTACAAGGTGTCAGCTGAAGTTAACGTCCAGTCAAGGCTTACGGATAAAACTGAGGAAAATGCGTCACTGCAGATCGATGCATTATTCGGGTCACTGGACAATAAGTTGGACGCCGAACCCATGGGGGTGGACGCATTGATAGTGGAGTCAAGTATCCAGAAAGAAGTTGATGCCATTGAAGTTGTTGACCGCAGTGTCGAAATCAGAGCAGATGTTCAGATAGGTGCATCTGAACTTACCGACAGTGTAAATGTTACGCTTGCAACTGGGGAATGCAAAAACCTTCGTTTTTCAACTGATCAATCTGTGGGAGAAATTGAAAACAGCAAGCAACATACTGTGAATGAAACTGAGGTCCTGGAGGAAAACTTGCATTGTGATGACAACCCAAACTCTTATTGTATTCACGGTGAAGACAACGAGAATGCTTCCTGGAATGGTAAGGAAAATCTAGGTTGCCGGGAGGTTGGTCCACATAGTGGTATTGATGCAGAAGTCACTGCAGACCCCCTTCCAGAAGATCGTGGTGTAAGTTGTTAACATTCTTTCTTGTTGGTTCTGAAAATAATTTGGAACATCTCTTATATAAAAAAAAAGAGTTATTTGAATGTAAGCCTTTAAAAAGGACAAAGGAAACCCAATGCATGTGTTCTTTTTTTTTTCTTGGGGACAAACATTTTGTGCACATGTACGTATATATTTGGCCTTGTTTAATTGTTACAATGGTACACCCTCATGCTGGTGATGCCCTATTTCCGTTAGAACTAAATAAACCTTTATTCTTCAAACAAGTATTTGCTCCATTCCCTTGCCTGTCAAAACTACTTTCCCAGCCTTCCTTTTCATTTTATGATTGCCATATTTTACCCTGGATTCATTGAGAATTGTTTGATTTAAGTTCCCTAATAATGACTAGAAAAAGATGAAGTGACATTGTAATGCTGTTCCTAAACTATATATGTTTTTGCCTTGTGGATAGGCATTGTCTTCTGGAAACAGGGCTCTTTTCTGCATCATGTCATTTTGTTTTATAGGCATTGTCTCTCTGTAAAGTTCAATATGTGTTTTTAACTTCACATTTTGGCTATATTGTGCAGGATTATGAAGATGTAGCTTTTGGAGATGACACAGGTTGACCTTTTCTTCTTCCTGCCTTCTTGACTTCTTATTTATATCTCTTGGCCTGTCTTTTTTCTTATGTATCCTGCTTAGAACCTATTAGTATGAAGATTTGGTGTACACGGACTATCCACATTACACAGAACTATTTATGCATTTATGAATGCACTCTTTGTACGTTTTTGGCCCTTCCAAACTCCTTTCTCAACTTTGTTGGACTTTAGCTACAACTAAATGCTGTGAAACACCTAAAGGATAAATGAAGATTTGTCTGTGCATGCATAATTGATGACTATGTGTGTTCTTGTACTAGTGTCTACACATATATTTAAAGTAAAATACTCTTTTGCCCCTGCACTTATGTGCTGGAGTTCCTTTGAATAACATATTTTATTGTTGAGTTCCTTTGAATAACATATTTTATTGTTGTTCTCAGAATTTTTGAATGTAGATGATGATGAAATAGCTGAAGATGTCGATGACATGCCATGCGCTGGAGATACTCGTCTTCTTGAGAATAGTGGATGGTCTTCCCGCACCAGGTATGTGTACTTAATATGGTCAGTTCTATGTTTAATGCATGCTGCTAATTTCATTTTATTGTAAGTCAGTGGAATTGCTTTTTCTGGTTTGCATGACCTCGTTGAAGGTGATACTGACAAGTTTATGTTTTGAAGCCTTACAATATGAAATAATTTGCTATATTTTGATTTAAGAATTTTTAAATGGAAAAACCGTAAACCCTCTCTCTCTCCACTTCGAGAAAATGGTTGTGCACTTGTAAATAGGTGTTTTTCATAATTCCTATGCTATACAATTCCTTTAGTCACAGTTCCTAAGTTAAAATTGCTGATTGTTCTTTTGTGATGATGATTTTCAATTATTTGTTATCATTCTACTATCAGTTTTCTATTATTATTAAGACCCAACTCTTGATTTTCTTATAGGGCTGTTGCTAAGTATCTCCAGACTTTACTTTATAAGGAACCTGTGCATGGGAAAAAGTTTCTTGGCATGGACAGTTTATTAAATGGTAAAACTCGAAAGGAAGCATCAAGGATGTTTTTTGAAACATTGGTAAGTGTTATAATTGAATGCTATGCTGTGGTTTTCTTATATCTGGGTGATCTGCTAAATTAGTCAGAAGACTTCATTAATGAGGATGTAGCGTGTTCTCTCTCTCTCTCTCTCTCTTTCTCTCTCTCTCTCTCTCTCTCTCTATATATATATATATATATATATATACACACACACACACATGCATATATAGAATGTAGTACAATGTTGGGAACTCCAAAAGCATGTCCTGAAAGAGCTAAAGCAAAAACTTTAAAGATAGGTTAGAGCAGCAGCAATCCATGAGGCAGCCTTTTATGTAACATCATTAATTTTACAAGAGAAGGAAGATACTAACTACCAATGGAAGGCTTTAAGCTTTTAATTTTTATCTTTTATCATATGTATTCTGGAAAAGTATTTGGGAAATAATTTCCTGTCTAACTAGTTTAGGCCCATTTGATAAAACTTTGTTTTTAGTTTATTTTTGTGCTAGAGATAGAGAGAGAGATGGGGGAAAAGAGGGACAAAGGGTGATAGGTGGGAGGAGGGTGAAATGAAGGATCAGGTATGAAACAAAAACTTGAAAGGGAAAACAACTTAGAACTGTGTTCAGTTTATAGGTTTTTAGGGAAAACGACTTAGAACTGTGTACCATACCCTATGCATTTGTTCCACAACCCTCTCACCATTCTTCCTCGGCGCCTCATCATCTCTCATTTATCCCATGTAAATACTACTAAAATAGGGTTTGAGTAGCCATTAAGTTTAATACTCTGTTTTGCTATACTTTAGCCTACTTGTCCAAATTGTGGGTGTGTAGTTTGAAATGCTTAATAATCTTTCACTTGTGGTTCTACTCACTCTTTTGCAGGTGCTTAAGACAAGGGATTATATCCATGTGGAACAGGCAAAGCCTTTTGACAACGTCTACATAGGACCTCGAGTAAAACTCATGAAATCAGAGTTCTAATATCTTACATAGGAAAGGCAGATATTGTTGAAAAGGCTTTACAGTTTAGTTTGTCTGATGCTCGATTGAAAATTGGGAATATTCTTTTCCTTCAGTAGGTATTTTCTCAAAAGAATCTTTTTTGTTCTTAAAATATTGGTTCCTTAGGCTAGGATTTAAGCTCGCGTTAGGTTGTGCAGTTGGTAGTTTATCGTCGCCGGGGGGGGGGGGGGGGGGGGGGGGGTGGGGGTGGGGTGTGATTGAGGAGGGACACATCTTGTTTATTGTAGCGACAAAGTTGTAATGTGGATCATATCAGTATGATGTATATATATCTGTAGTCTAGTATCATTTGTAATCGAAGATGATAGTATTTCCTCCTTTGTTAGGGCCCAAAAATTTCATGCAAGGTCCAAGAGGACGAAGGCCTAAACGTCCTATACAGCCATACAATTTTATGGTATTTTCATTTATTTTAGAAAACTTTAACGAAAAGTTTCTGGTATTGTTCATTTTAACGAAAAATCACATTTTTACACTAAAAAGTCAATCATGATACTATTCATTTTATCATTTATTTTGTTTTTATCGTTAAAACTCAAAGTTTTCAAGTTTTTTTCATTAGTTTTCTTTTTATTTTATACGTATTTATCTAAACAATTAGTAGTTGTTGGAGCAGACTTTGACCCGCCGTGGAGTGAAACCTGCATAGGCCAAAGACTAAGAAACACTGAGTCCAAGCGCTCCCCCCACCGGGGGGGGGGGGGTGGTGGTTCTCGTGGAGGCTTTGATGCCTAAGTCTGGGGTGTTCTGGGCTTAACTATGGTGAAGGCCATGAGGTATATTTATAGGCACTCTACAGAGTCAGTTTGCGTCACCCGACATTCTCTTTCGTGGTCAGGAATAAAGGGTCCGACGAGGAGATCGTTTTGACATATAGATTGTTGGGTTTTTGGCTCAAAATTAGGATGATGTAATAAATTAGGGTTGTGTTACCTATTTGGGTTTGGATTTGACTTCTTAGTTAGTCTTCTTGGTGGAGATACTTTGTTAATTACTATTTGATTAGGATTTGGATTTATTTCCTATTAGGATTCTTTTTGTAATCTAAGTCCTATGCACTATAAATAGGACCTTAGGGTTAGTGTATTTAGTGTGGCTCATTCGTGTGGCAATTTGGTGAGAGTTAATTTGTGAGTTTGTGAGTTAGAGAGCAATTTGGGAGAATCTTCTTCGTTAGCTTTGGATTCTCTACTTGTTTGGTTTAGGGTTTGTAGTTTGGTTTAGGGTTTGTAATTGTGGGATTTGGGTTGTGAGAGTTTAAACACTCTTTTGTAATCTTCATTTGTTTAGTGAAATTCCTCGCCGTGCTTCGCTCGTGGACGTAGGCTTTATGTCGAAACACGTAAATCTCTTGTGTTAGTTTGAGATTGTTTGTTTTAGCTTTCGCCTACGACATTGCTATTTGGTACTTTGTTATAATTCACTTCCGTTTGCGCATAAAAGTACAACAAGTGGTATCAGAGCCAGGTTTCAACTTGGGCTTTGCTTGGCAGTCACTATGAAGCCTTCTGTGTCATCGGTGAAGTGAAAGTTGATATTGAAAAGTTTGACAACAATGACTTTGGTATTTTGCAATTGAAGATGCGTGCTTTGTTAGTTCAACAAGGGCTTTTGAAAACGCTAAAGGGTGTGAAGGCTTTGCCGAATTCGTGGGCTGATGAACAAAAAGAAGTCGTTTGATAAGTCTTTTGCTAGTGTTGATGCAAAACATTGCAGAATATCGTTGTTCTGAACTCCTCTAAAGTTTACGTGAAAAGGTGGAGCTTGGTACTTAAGCTCTTTGGGTGGAGTGCAATTCACACTTTTTGTTCGTATGTTCAAGCTTTTGCTTGGATTTTGTTTTGTATTTGTTAGTTTCCATAATGGAATTTGTTGGAGAAGGCGTTGGAGGAAATTTCAAGTTTGAAGACTTTCAGATAATTTTTTGTTATTCTAGGTAGAGATCGTTTGTGTTTGTATTTTGGTATCCCAAATTTGAAGTTTGTATTTGATTTGAAAGTTTGCTAATTTCTCGCCGAGGTGGAGATTGTTGGGTTTTTGGCTCAAAATTAGGATGATGCAATAAATTAGGTTTGTGTTACCTATTTGGTTTTGATGTCCTATTTAGGTTTGGATTTGACTTCTTAGTTGGTCTCCTTGGTGGAGAGATTTTGTTAATTACCTATTTGATTAGGATTTAGATTTATTTCCTATTAGGATTCTTATTGTAACCTAAGTCCTATACACTATAAATAGAACCTTAAGGTTAGTGTATTTAGTGTGGCTCATTCGTGTGGCAATTTGGTGAGAGTCAATTTGTGAGTTTGTGAGCAATTTGGGAGAATCTTCTCCGTTAGTTTTGGATTCTCTACTTGTTTGGTTTAGGGTTTGTAATTTGTGGGATTTGGGTTGTGAGAGTTTAAACACTCTTTTGTAATCTCCATTTGTTTAGTGAAATTCCTCGCCGTGCTTCGCTCGTGGACGTAGGCTTTACGCCGAACCATGTAAATCTCTTGTGTTAGTTTGAGATTGTTTGTTTTAGCTGTCGCCTACGACGTTGTTATTTGGTACCTTGTTATAATTCGCTTCCATTTGGGCATAAAAGTACAACATATACACCGCATCGGAGGGCACTTTGTTTCTTCTCCATCGTGGGCGGGAGGAATGGTTGCACCAGACTGTGCCGCCTGACACATCACGTGGTCCAGAAGGTATTGTACAGGCTAGCCTCCTAAACCTAGTAGTTGGACAGCTGGTGGAGGCTTTACTCTGGATTGGCTTAGCTCACTCCAAGGGTAAGTCGGTTGCATTCAGTCATACCTGGAACCACCTGGTTAGATCGGTTGTCACATCCCGGCTTGGGGCGGATCACTTCCCGGACCCGTTCCACCACCATAGCACGATATTGTCCTCTTTGGGCTTACCATTCTCTCACGGTTTTATTTTTGAGAACTCACGAGCAACTTCCCAATGGGTCACCCATCCTAGGAGTGCTCTGGCCTCCTTCTTGCTTAACTTCGGAGTTCCTACGAAACCCGAAGCCAATGAGCTCCCAAAAGGCCTTGTGCTAGGTAGGGATAGGAATATACATTTAAAGATCACTCCCTTGAGCAATGTGGGATGTTACAATCCACCCCCCTTAGGGGCCCGACGTCCTCGTTGGCACACTTCCGGCCATGGATTGGCTCTGATACCATGTTGACATCCCGGCTCGGGGTGGATCACTTCCCGGACCCGTTCCACCACCGTAGCACGATATTGTCCGCTTTGGGCTTACCATTCCCTCACGATTTTATTTTTGAGAACTCACGAGCAACTTCCCAATGGGTCACCCATCATGGGAGTGCTTTGGCCTTCTTCTCACTTAACTTCGGAGTTCCTACGAAACCCGAAGCCAATGAGTTCCCAAAAGGCCTCGTGCTAGGTAGGGATGAGAATATACATTTAAGGATCACTCCCCTGGGCGATGTGGGATGTTACATCGGTCCCCTCTAGGGGTAGGCTTAGCCTTTTATTTATTCCAGGTCGCACCCAACGGTGAGAGCTTATGTTATGTCCACTCTGGAAAGGTGATAATTTAGGGTCTTACAATTGCCTTTAACTATCCTTCCCAAGTCCCTTGGAGGGATAATTACATCCATTTGAGGTAATTTTTTCTGGAGTAATATTTGATATTCAAACCTTGTTGTTGTCGAGCTCTCTGCCAAGGTGTTGCCTCGAGCGAAGGTTGTGTGCTTGCTTATTTTTGGAGTGGTGCGAACGGCGTTTGGACGTTTTCTCGGAGTAGGTTCTTCACCTTACCCATGGCCTTTTGTTGTTTCTATTGTCGTTCTAAGCGAGTAACTGGCGAAGTGACCATTGAAGAGAGATGAAAAGGCATGATCTCAACAATTAATGCAAAGTGTCGTGCCTGTTTATGCACGACGCTCAAGGTTCGCTTTTTGGTAGTTTTGGCGTGTGAAAGATGTTAAGCGACACCTCATTCCATGATGGCCATCATTGATATGTCATCATATGTGGATGGCGAGGTGTGAAGATCGCATGGGTTCCCAGCAATTGTCGATTGCTTTTTCGAACTGCCACGTGTTGAGATCAATGTCTCAAATGCCGATAATATCGGCGATATTTTATAGATATTATCGGTTTTTCACGTTACCGAAATTTTAATAGGTATCCAACGGGTTTTCATCAAAATATCACGATATTATCGATAATATCGCGATATTTCTGAAACAATCGTGATATTTTGGAACTATGCTAATCGAAGAAGAATGCCGGAGCTTCTACAGCTCTGACCGACTGTAAAAGAGCACCTTAGACTCCGATCTAGGTATCAAAATGAAAGAAGACGAGATGAATGTTTTTATAAATTTCGTTTGCCGTGAAACGGTCGGAGGTGTTCGGAAAGTTCGTCGACACCTACGGCCTCGCCGGAGATGGGTGTGCCTATTCCCGAGCCGATTTCATCCCAAAAACCTTGCAAAAACACGATTTTGAACTTAAATTTCACATAAAAGCTTCAATCTAGAACAGAAAGAGGCAAACCCGAAGCTTACCTAACCGGAGAAATTCAAGAAACTCGTCGGAGTTCCTGCGTTCGCCGAGTTGCAGAGACGAGAATGAGAGGGAGAAAGACGAGGTTGCTGATGATGATGGGTGTCTTTCTGAAGCAGGTGTGATGGTGTGCGTGTGTGTATGTGGGTCTCGGACCCTCGGTGCAGAGAGAAAGGAAAGAGACGGCGTCGACGAGGGAGGAGCATAAGATGATGTTGGAGAAGGATCGAGAGATCTTGGGTCTCTGTGCGTGTGTGTGTGAGAAGGATCGAGAGACCTTGGGTCTTTGTGCGTGTGTGTGGGAGATCTGTGTGTGTGTGTGGGAGAATGGAGAAGGGGGAGAAGGGAGCTCAGAGAAAAGAGAAGGATCGAGAGAGAGAGATTGTCTGCGTGTGATGTCTGTGTGCGTGTGTGGTTGGGTCATCTGACTCACCTGACAACTTTTACAATCACTTTTTACAATTTCAGACCATGTAAAATATTGTACTAATTCATTATATATAAATGATTATGATGTGTTTAAACTTCTTTCATTAATTACTACATATTTTCTACACTCACAATGTTTGCCAGCTTGCTATATAATCAACTTGATAATGTTAAATCCACCATGCAATGCATTTCCTTCCAATTTTTTGTGATAAACTAATAGATAATTGACTAAATAAATATCCTGCAAAGTTTCAATAAAAATTTCCAAGTTTTTCTTACAATTTTCGTGGTTTCCATATTATTTTTATCGATATCGATAATATCCCAATATTTCCATCGATATTTCCGTGTTTTCGGACTACCGATATTTCAATATCATCGATATTTAATACCTTGGTTGAGATACGACTCTTCACCCGATGCTGTATGTCTTTTTGAATGGCTACGTCACAGGGCATTTATACCCTTTGATTCATCCGTTTTCTTTTTCTTTCTATCTCCTTAGAGATTTAAGACTTTGCTTTTGAGAGACAAAAAGCCTTATTTCATTCTGCTTATTTTCCTTGCATAATTTCCTTCTTCTTTTATTCCTCTCAAATCTCTTCCTTTGTTATTTCGCATTTATTCATTCTGCCATGGACGCTGTAGACTTCAGGTACTTGATGCTTATCAAGGGAGGTCTCAGATCTGATAAACCTATCTCTAGCAAGTCATCGTGTAATAGTTGTATGCCCTTGCCCATAAACAACGAAGGTGATCTTAAGGTGTTTGTAGAGTTGCACTGCGATGTGTTGGGGGGTTGTCGCCTAAGACTAGAGGCACATAGGGTGAACGTGTTCACTGACCCGCATGAAGGCAAGAAGTTGACCCAGCACGTGGTATTTAAGTATGGGTCTTCAATTCCCCAAGTTTGGCTTCATCAAAGAGGTATTGGCCCACTATCAGCATGCCTTAATCAATCTTACCCCCACCGCCTATAGGTTCATGTATGCTTTTGAGTGTTTGAATAGGATTTACGAAGCTGGGTTGGGCTTTCCTGAGTTCCGGGCTTTGTATCTTCTAAAAAGTATTTCTGCAAGTCCGAGATACTTTTATTAGAGTCGTCATGCTAGATTTTGGAATCGGACCTGGATTAGTAATGTGCCTAACAAAGACAAGGACTACGACCGTGACAAACTCCAACCTATAGGGAATTGAGAGGGTGACATACATGGCCCTCACATTCTCATGATACCTGCTACCTTATCTGCCATCTTTGATCCTGCTCGCTTCGTCAGAATCGTGAGAGCGCATCTGACCGATTGCACATTCACTGTCATTCTTGACATTCATAGGGACTGGTCTTGGATCATTCACCCGGACTGAGATTCTCCCAACGGACTGAAGGATGTCACCAAGCGGTGGACTAGAAAAGGTGGTGCTAGAAAAAGTTGGTGACTACCTGGACGTGAAGAAGCCTAACAAAGTTGTCAAAGTTCCTAAGGATGACCAGTTGGAGTTGAGGGTGGCGAAGAGGAAAGCTGACACCGTTTCTAAAGAAAAGGTAGATTTTTTTGAGGGGTAAGGCTCGAGATGAAGTCATTGACTTGTGCAAGTCTGGTTGTGCCGCAGGAGGTGAGGCGGAGTTAGAGGCGGAGTTGTTGGTGATTGACTCTGGGCCCGATAGAGGCAGTTGAAGGAGGATAATTGGATTAGGAGGATTAAGTACCTTGGAGAAGAAGGCGACTTCGTAAGGCCAACGAAATGGTCGTCGCCAAGTCCAAGGGAATGAAGATATAATTGGTTGAGGCCATTAATGCTGAGGAGGTTGTGAAGATTGCTGATGTTGGAGATGTTGTTGCACTTGTTGATGGGGGAACAAATGTTGAAGAGTTGACGCCGGAGCTTACGGGCGGAGTGGAGCTGGAAGACGTAGGGATTCAGTCAATTGGAGTGGACCTCAAACTATGGAGGCCAGCGGTATGGACAAAGTGGGCATTAGAGAGTCCATGATAAGGAGATTGATAGAGGCTGGGTTATCTTATTATGGGAAGGCAGTCCCTTGCCTAACACCCGTTCCAGAGGTTGGTCGTCATCGATGCAATGCTACTTCGGGACAAGATTCTAACCTTATTGTCACTTCGGTGATGGACAAGGTTACTTGTTTCCGGACGCGAGCGGGTTAGACAATTCTGCAGTGGCATTAGCCTTTATAAGAGCTGCCTATACCCAGCATAATTTTTCAATAATAGGAAGATCTAAGATTTGCCCTACTTGGGTTTTCATGCCTGTTATCTGGTATATCAGTGCTTTCTAAGGAATGACATTTATTTTTTATTTTTTATTTATTTATATTTTAATTACCCTTTCATGCCCATTATTTATATTTTCATTTAGGGTTTTAGGGTTAAGGGTTTAAGGGTTAAGGGTTTAGGGTTTAAGGGTTTAAGGGTTAAGGGTTTAAGGGTGTTAGGGTTTAAGGGTGTTAGGGTGTTAGGGTGTTAGGGTGTTAGGGTGTTTAGGGTGTTAGGGTGTTAGGGTGTTAGGGTGTTAGGGTTTAGGGTGTTAGGGTTTAGGGTTTAGGGTGTTTAGGGTTTAGGGTTTAGGGTTTAGGGTTTAGGGGTTTAGGGTGTTAGGGTGTTAGGGTGTTAGGGTGTTTAGGGTGTTAGGGTGTTAGGGTGTTAGGGTGTTAGGGTGTTAGGGTGTTAGGGTGTTAGGGTTTAGGGTGTTTAGGGTGTTAGGGTGTTAGGGTGTTAGGGTGTTAGGGTGTTAGGGTGTTAGGGTGTTAGGGTTTAGGGTGTTAGGGTTTAGGGTGTTAGGGTTTAGGGTGTTAGGGTTTAGGGTTTAGGGTGTTAGGGTTTAGGGTGTTAGGGTTTAGGGTGTTAGGGTTTAGGGTTTAGGGTGTTAGGGTTTAGGGTTTAGGGTTTAGGGTTTAGGGTGTTAGGGTGTTAGGGTTTAGGGTGTTAGGGTTTAGGGTGTTAGGGTTTAGGGTTTAGGGTTTAGGGTTTAGGGTTTAGGGTTTAGGGTTTAGGGTTTAGGGTTTAGGGTTTAGGGTTTAGGGTTTAGGGTTTAGGGTTTAGGGTTTAGGGTTTAGGGTTTAGGGTTTAGGGTTTAGGGTTTAGGGTTTAGGGTTTAGGGTTTAGGGTTTAGGGTTTAGGGTTTAGGGTTTAGGGTTTAGGGTTTAGGGTTTAGGGTTTAGGGTTTAGGGTTTAGGGTTTAGGGTTTAGGGTTTAGGGTTTAGGGTTTAGGGTTTAGGGTTTAGGGTTTAGGGTTTAGGGTTTAGGGTTTAGGGTTTAGGGTTTAGGGTTTAGGGTTTAGGGTTTAGGGTTTAGGGTTTAGGGTTTAGGGTTTAGGGTTTAGGGTTTAGGGTTTAGGGTTTAGGGTTTAGGGTTTAGGGTTTAGGGTTTAGGGTTTAGGGTTTAGGGTTTAGGGTTTAGGGTTTAGGGTTTAGGGTTTAGGGTTTAGGGTTTAGGGTTTAGGGTTTAGGGTTTAGGGTTTAGGGTTTAGGGTTTAGGGTTTAGGGTTTAGGGTTTAGGGTTTAGGGTTTAGGGTTTAGGGTTTAGGGTTTAGGGTTTAGGGTTTAGGGTTTAGGGTTTAGGGTTTAGGGTTTAGGGTTTAGGGTTTAGGGTTTAGGGTTTAGGGTTTAGGGTTTAGGGTTTAGGGTTTAGGGTTTAGGGTTTAGGGTTTAGGGTTTAGGGTTTAGGGTTTAGGGTTTAGGGTTTAGGGTTTAGGGTTTAGGGTTTAGGGTTTAGGGTTTAGGGTTTAGGGTTTAGGGTTTAGGGTTTAGGGTTTAGGGTTTAGGGTTTAGGGTTTAGGGTTTAGGGTTTAGGGTTTAGGGTTTAGGGTTTAGGGTTTAGGGTTTAGGGTTTAGGGTTTAGGGTTTAGGGTTTAGGGTTTAGGGTTTAGGGTTTAGGGTTTAGGGTTTAGGGTTTAGGGTTTAGGGTTTAGGGTTTAGGGTTTAGGGTTTAGGGTTTAGGGTTTAGGGTTTAGGGTTTAGGGTTTAGGGTTTAGGGTTTAGGGTTTAGGGTTTAGGGTTTAGGGTTTAGGGTTTAGGGTTTAGGGTTTAGGGTTTAGGGTTTAGGGTTTAGGGTTTAGGGTTTAGGGTTTAGGGTTTAGGGTTTAGGGTTTAGGGTTTAGGGTTTAGGGTTTAGGGTTTAGGGTTTAGGGTTTAGGGTTTAGGGTTTAGGGTTTAGGGTTTAGGGTTTAGGGTTTAGGGTTTAGGGTTTAGGGTTTAGGGTTTAGGGTTTAGGGTTTAGGGTTTAGGGTTTAGGGTTTAGGGTTTAGGGTTTAGGGTTTAGGGTTTAGGGTTTAGGGTTTAGGGTTTAGGGTTTAGGGTTTAGGGTTTAGGGTTTAGGGTTTAGGGTTTAGGGTTTAGGGTTTAGGGTTTAGGGTTTAGGGTTTAGGGTTTAGGGTTTAGGGTTTAGGGTTTAGGGTTTAGGGTTTAGGGTTTAGGGTTTAGGGTTTAGGGTTTAGGGTTTAGGGTTTAGGGTTTAGGGTTTAGGGTTTAGGGTTTAGGGTTTAGGGTTTAGGGTTTAGGGTTTAGGGTTTAGGGTTTAGGGTTTAGGGTTTAGGGTTTAGGGTTTAGGGTT